>NW_006771376.1:352410-378826 GCF_000442215.2 Lipotes vexillifer
CTCTAACTATGAGTGACTGCAAATAACTCTATTCTTCTGCTAGTTTCATCTAAATCACCTTTTTAATACTAAACCTATGCTTTTCTTCCCAGTGGTCTAGGTCACTGCTCTTTGATACAGCCCATCCATCTTTGGAGACTGCCTAATTCCCTTACTTCATTTACACTGCTACCTTGAAGGTATTAATAGATAATCACATCCCCCTAGTGCTCCCTTTTCCTAATTTTAGCTCCTTCAGGCTTTTCTCCTAAGTTTCATGCTACCATCAATGTACAACTATCTGCATCTTTTCCTAAATGTGGCTGGAAAGTGTTCGTAATTACTTGGAGTTCAATCCTAGTAAGAAAACAGAAACCATAATTTTGATATGTGATCACTATCTTCTTTGTCTAAGGGTAATTCAATGACAGTTCACTGCAAGTTATTTGAAACCTCTTTATACTTTCTCTTTTCCAGCTTCCTGGTTTGCATTAAGGCCATTTATTTCATCTTCCTTGATGAATTATTTGAGATTAAGCATAAACGATATTTATTTCCATGCTGGAGCTGCTGAGCTATTTTTTCCAGGTGCTCCACAATGGTTTCCAACCTGTTAAAACTTGTATAATCAAAAAATCCTAAATTAAATTTAACATATTCATTCAATCTATGGATTGAAAATTATTTCATAGATAGTTGCCAACACAGTACAGGACATCTTGCCTTTGTTTCCTTCAAGAAGCAATGTCTAAAAATAAGAAAATAAAATTGCTACTCTAGGATCTTAAGCAGGAAAGGCAAATGACTCTTCAGTGATGGTCCTGCTTTCCATCTCTTCCCTTGGCCAGTGTTCAAGTCATTCTGTACTCACCAGAAATGTGTAAGCATTCAGCTCAGAATAAATTGCAGTGCTCCCAGTCCTTTACTTAAGCAATAACTCAAAGGTAGAGCCAGGGAATAATGACTATAAGCCCTAATTTAAAAGAAAGGACAACTAAACATACTGGGAGACTTGTGCTTTGCTTATGATATTCAAATTATTGTAGCTTTCCCTTTTTCTGAAATTCAAATGGAGAGGGGGAATCAATATTATATAAGTAATGGGTAACAATTAAACAATGCTATATTTTCTTTACTAATGATGACTAATAACAGTACATGTTGATATTACTGATAAATGCCTCGTGAAAGTCCTTATGTTTACAAAAATCATCATATTGCTTCAGACTACATAGTATATAAAAATAAAACAAAACTACTCCATACTTGAAAATGCTCTGTTTTTCAAACATGAGTTTCATAGCCTGTTAATGAATTATGAAATCAATTTAGAAGGTCACAATGGTTTCCTTCAAATACATTACAGAGTAAGGAAAGGTATTATTTCACAAAACGTTACATATTTCTGCATATACTTAGTCACAAATAAAGTCTATTTCTTTATCTGGGTCAAGACAAAAGTTTGAAAGCCTTTTGCTAAAGGGCTTTTATATTTTTAAAAGTCATTACAACATAATTACATATGAACCAAATTATTTCTATTTTACTAATGTAAGTTAATCCCTAACTAACTACATTTCAGCACCTAGAAAATTTTAGTTTGCAATGTTAATTTTTCAGGTTATTTTTAAATTAATAAGCAGCAAGGATGTAGCTAATAACTGTTGACACATGATGATTATATGGGAGTTTATTACATTATTCATTCTACTTTCTAATGTTTGAAATTCTAACAAAATGTAAAAAAGAAAAAATAGGAAATGGACCTACCCAATAAGGTAGTATAACGAATAAATGTATAAACTGAGACTTGTACACTCTGTTTCTAAGGAATATCAATCTACAAACTTGCTCAGATTTAATTCAGGTTAACGCTTGGGTTGCCCTGTTCAACTATAATGGACAGGTTTAAAGGTCTTTAACAAATGCATAGGGACAGGAGAAATTAATTCATAAATAGAAAGCAAAACTTCTCAAAGGATAACATAAAAATACAATTAGTTAAGTGTGCTTCACTGCCTCTTCAACAGTCAACTACTTTTCAACCAACAAAGAGAACACAAAATATCTACCTACCTGGCAGTGATTTTCATTTCTTAATTGTTTAATTCACACTGGCAATTTTCCTAGCAAGTTTAATATGCTATCTCTATAACAGGCACCATTCTGCCTTCTTTGAAACGTGAACTCCAAGTGTTGTCTGAAGTAGGTTTACAGGCAGTTGGATTTCAAAACAGTGCATGGCCTCAAAGTCAATTTTCCTTAATTCCAAAAAGTTAGTTTCAAAAAATTTATTAAAACAAAGTATTCTCTCTCTAGGCCTTTTAACCACTAGAAGCAGTACCTACCTAAACTGTAAGGTCCATAGCACTGTGTAATTTTAGAACTGGAAGGGAACTTACACATCATATAGTCTAGTGGTTTACAAATACTATCATCAGGAAGAAAATTCGATGACAGAATTTATATATGCAAGCACACTCTCACTTTTTTGTTTTTAAATGTATCTTACTGCATATGGAACATTTTGCCTTGTTAGTATTCTGTCAGAAAGGACATTTTGTCTTGTATTTTATATTTAATCACTTTTAGAATGTGAGTATACATTTGGATAGGATTAAAACTATGGGTGCAATTTGGAACTTTATGTTTTCTAATAATAGAGCCTTACATAATATACAGAATCCTGACACCTTCAGAGTGATCTCAAATCATCTCATTGTATTTCACTGTCTAGTCAATTTGAAGCAATAGTTGGGTGTAACAATGATATAAATCAAGACAAAGCAAAGGCAAGCAAAGCATATCCAAATTGACATACTTCTGGAAAAAACCATAAAGCATACCATAAGGTTCCAGTAAATAAGATTATTTAGATAGAAGGTTAGTCTTTTTTTTTTAGAAGGTTAGTCTTAAAACATTCCATAATTGTTTCCAGAAATGCAAAAGAATACCATTCAGTACTTTTTAGTAAAAGGAACTTAACACAATACGTTTCCATCAAAGCCGGCCACAGCTTTAATGAAGAGATAAGACTAGGTTTTTTTAATTTGAAACACAACAAAAACAAGAAACAAACAAAACAGTAGATGTGTGAGGAACATCAAATAAATCTACCACTGACTTACTGTATGCAAATAAATGAAGATAACTAGGGGAATTCTTTAAGTATTTAGTAAACCCCCGTTTCCACACAGACCAATTAAAAGTTCTTAACAATAACAAAAAAGTAACTCAAGTTAATTAAGTTTGATTAATAAACGTCTATTTTTGCATATACACAAAAGCAAGCAACAACAACAAAAAAATCAGGTCTACTTTCAATTTTAGACAACATAGTAAACTGGAATTGTACAAATCCTGACTCTTGAATAAACCTGAAAACCATACAATTTACTTGTGTATTCAATTTTTTAATGTAAACATCCTTTACAACCTTTGGAATAATGTTTTTACATAGGATCAGTACAGTATTTTACTTTAAATTCAGTGAGAAGTTTACTTCTATATATATAAGCCTATAAAATGCAACAGTTTATATTCAACTAGTTTTACTGGAGAAGTCTCCTGCTTTCACAAAGCTAATCCTTACCAACTAAAATTAAGAATTCCGGGGGAAAAAAAATCCACAAGAACCTCACAATTTAAAAATGCATTATCTAAGGTGCTTAAAATTAAGCTCCATATCACCAATGGCATTTATAAAAATTCATGTAAAATGATAGTGTTTTGTTTAAAGAGGGACACTGAAAGCAAGGCCAACTGTTCACAGGCGGTGATTTTGCATCATTACATATTTTAATTTTGATGTTCGGATATACTTTAGAGGACCCTGGTCTATTTATTCTTTCTAACAGATCCTATTTTTCCAGATGCTTGTCAAAGGAAGGTTCATTCCTCATTCTTGCTTCCTGTTTTTCTCCTTGTACAATTACTATAGCCTTTCTTCTGTCTTTTCTCTTAGAACTTCATTCTCTACTTCTGATCCTGTCCAAACTGTGCTCACTGTAAACAAACTGAATAGACTGCCTCAGAAATTTTTTCACACAATTCACTTCTTCCAAACTTTCTTTGCATAATTTTATTCAAGCTTTTATTGAACATCTCCTGTGTGATATCCAAAAGTCTCATTCATTATTTTCCTACATGCTTCATTTGTATAGATATTAACACCTTATCTCCTTCCCAAATTGTCTTGAAAAAACACCTTTACATAGACCCAGCAAAATTTCAGATTTTAAATATGAAACATCTTACTCTGAAAAAGTAGCTCAAATTAAATAAATGAAAAACAATGTCCAAATTGACAGAGCACTTTTCTAATCGTATCTGGTCATCTCTGCAGGCCCAGTTAAATATTTACTTTTATTAAAAAAATAAAAATAAAGACAATACAATTACATTTTGTCTTTTATTAATGTCTAAAGGTATACTCCACAGGAGGAGAAAATGTTTCACATTAAAACTGAATTAATGAGAAAAATCAAGGGATTCCTTCAAGACAAAACAGTCTAATTTTTCATGAAGATCTGTATAACTCACACAAAGTCAGATCTGTAATGAACTTCAATCTTAATTTATGGTAAATGTTTGGACTGTAGGGTACATTTACATATAAATACTTTTATTGCCTTTTATTGTTTTAAACCTTGGTATACTAACACGTTAAGCTCTGTTATGTCTGACAACACAAAAACCTACCTGCATCTTTTTCTAATTTGGATCCAGGAATCTTGAAAAAAAAAGACCAGAGCCCAGGAACAGATCCTGATGTTGTAACATGGCCTTACCACCCTGGTCCCCTGACCAATTTCTCATGCCTGGGTGCTTCATTACATCAGTAGTGACACTGCTGTCAGTTGCCTGAGAGTCTGGAGGCTTATGATCTCCTTAGGAAATGCTAATAAATTCCAAGGCAAATAGTTTCTTCTGGTCATTTAAAATCTTATTTGGACTAATTATGTTAAGATTTGCAGCTTGATATTTGGCATGTCATTTGTGCCACAGCTGCTATAGATAACACGTCTTCCACTGCTCATTTTAGTTCACCCAAAGGAGAGATGCACTATCAATAGCAAACGTCTAAAAACATACTCAGGGAGAGAAACTGCCAAACCACTGAAGCAAACAGCACTTGACAGAAAAGAAAAAGATTCATGAATCATCTAATGCAAATACTGGCACTGTTACAAAGCACAATGTTCACAACTATCTAGTATCACCCAAGCAAAATGGTTTCTTAAAATTTAGATCATTAATAAACTCATTTTAGATCATTCGACTCATCTTCTCCCCCTAAACAGTGTTAATTGTCTACTTTTATATTTTCAGTATGAATATATTACATTTTTACACTTCACATTCATTCATCAGTTAACATCTCCAACACTTCACTGTGTGCCAGGCACTACATTCTATTTCTCTTATTCACAACAATGAGATGCTATGAAAAGGTGCTACCTAGCCATGAAAAGATATTTAGTTCACTGAAAGAGAAAGAAAACCATGAAACCTCCTAGACAATTAAATGGAAGTATGAACTTCCTCACCAGAATCTACAATTGCAGAGGCAGCACAGCTGGTCACTTTTATAAAAAAGTTACATAAGCAAAAAGCACAAATCTGGGACCTTCAAATGGCCTACTTAACTTTTTTCAAGATGACAATGAGCAGCATTAACAATTAAATGCTTGATATATACATGAAGAGAAATAATTAATAATGGTATTTTTAAAGGATAATAATAGTAATAGATAACATTTACTCACTATAGTAAGCAAACATTTAGTACATATAGTATTGTTATGCTACATATAGTAATGTAGCATATGTTACATATAGTAACATATGTTACATATAGTAACAAGTGTTACATATAGTAAAAATTTACTCCCTACTGAGACTCACTATATGCCAGGCAGAAACCTAAGTGCTTTATGGTCATTTGTCTCATTTAATTCTCACATCATCCCTAGGGGACTGGCATTATTATAAACTGCATTTTACAGATGATAAAACTGAGACTTGGAAGTATTAAGCATCTTACTCAAGGTCACTCAGCTACCAAGAGATGGGACTCAAACCCAGGTCTATCAGGATCCAAAGTCTGTGCTCTTGATCATCATATAATACTGTCTGGTTTATACGTATTCAATTTTAATTTCACTCTAAAGCTTTCAAAGTTTTACCAGGAAGGTTATATTTTAGGACAGGTTTCTCCCTTTAAAATGACGTGTTAAAGAGGATTTTACTTGAAACTATGGTCCTACAAGTCTAACTATTTGGATGGGAAACAAATTCTATCTGAATGAAAAACCCTGAATCTCTATGGTAATGGGTCACAGCTAGAAGAGACCTTGAGAATCAATCTAGTCCAAATTCTTCATTTTAGGAATAACGAAAAACATCTATACTCAGTCTAAACTACCACATAATCCAGAAATACTTCGGTTTGGGGACGTTTTTTAAAAAGTCATCATTTTAAATAGATAATCCAACTTTTCAAGATCATCCAGAGCATAGTATCCATTTCTGAAAAACACTCTAAGAAAATACAAACTCCATGACATGAGGTCAGACGACTGTAGAGCTATTACCAATTGAAAGCTTTAATCTTACAGACATGCTACAAAAAGCTATAAAATGGCATCCTTACCTACATGGACTCAAACTCAAAAAAATAGCCATTTCTTCCTTGAATTAAATTTACATTCATTTGGGTCAACTACAAGCTCAGCTTCACTTCACCAGTCACGTCATGTGACTGAATTCAAGCTCATTTCAAGGAAAAGGCTGCACTATGCTGTATTTAGAACACATATCACTGAGAATAGCCAGATGAGTCTTTGTAGGCCCATCCAAAAACCTTGCTTTAGTTGCTAAGAAACTACAATTTCACTGTATTATAAATTTTTGAAGAAGCTATGCCAGCACAGGGATTGAACATGTTAAGATCAAAAATCTCTCACTGATGTGCCAAATGAAACCTTGCTTTTTACACAAATTGAATAGCTGAAATTAGTATTAGGCTTAAGTCATATAGTCAACACAGACTAAAAACTGATAAGACAAATCAAACTAACTCTACCTTGCCTTCCTTAGTGGCCTCATGCTTTGGAGGAAAATAGGGAAAATACCCAATATGCTTCGTATATTCAATGCTAGAGACAGAAAAATGTTTCCTTCCTGACCCCTGCAGTGATAATTCAAGGCCATGAAGCATACATAAGATTTTATTTATACAATTTGGTATGACAAACACTTACATTTTAACTGATGCTTTTTCGATCTTTACTGATATATTTTCACTGTAATCTTCAGCATTTTAAGCCTAGATTCGCCTTAGAATGCTTAACTCCATTCGTTTTTGTTTTTTTTTTTAATGAAAGTCATTTTAATTTCAGCTATTCCAACAAGAATAATTTTAAATTGTTCTAGCATAACAAACAACAAAGAAACACCGAAGAATTAACAAAAGAATTTATAGTTCACTCTTCAGTACAGTCATGTATGAGTTCACCCTCATAAATTTTTTCCTATAAAAATATTTTTTAAACCTCTTAAAGGTCGTTTCCACAAGAGCAGAAACGGGTTCACAATACTTCTAATCTCATCTCTGAAAGATCAATTCAGCAGCTGAATTTTAACACATACCTTTAACAATCGGAATCTTTTATGTCTAGATTACCCCCTCACCATACTTTCCCACCATTTCTCCATCTTCTCTAAACAGCTTCAGTTCAAAACCCAATTCTCTCCTTTCCACTGTACCCTGCACACATCCTAGGGACTACTTTTATGTTCCTCAGAAATAATGTCTCTTCTGTCTTGAAACTTTTCGATCTTAAAAACCCACTTCCTCCATCTCTCTCTCCAGTGACTGCTCTCAGTCCCACCACTGCAGTTTCAGCTGTGTGTCCCTGCCTTCCCAAAGGCCCCAACCAATATCAAACAGCACTTGCCAAAACTCAGCTCCTCCCTTCCCTAATATATCCTCCACACTGCAAACCAACATTACACCCCCGGCTTCCTGCATTTTACTCCCTTCCCTTATTTTGTCTTACCCCACCCCCATCTCTATAGCCAGAAACCCGTATTTCTATAATAAATAATTCCCCCGACCTCAGTTTCAACCCTTTCTCCCCATCCTCTTCTCCTTTTTCCTCTCCTTATTTAGAAACTCCTTTTTGCTCTCCCAACCACTACCCTAGAATGCCCAACACTCCACCCTCCTTAGTAAACCCAGTTCTCTTCCCTCATCTCGTTTAGAGCCACTGCTGCTCCTCTTTCCAGATCCCCTACTGCAGTCAACCCACTATCTTGGCTTTCCACCCACCTTCTCTCCACCTCCACAGCCAAGGCTCCCTGATTCTTTACCCCCTCCTTAAGGCTCTAGTACTCTGCTCAGTATTCTTCAGTACTCCCTTCCCCCCACGTCTCTCTTATTTTTTAAGGATATCACCAGTCTTACGGGGCCCCAGTAGAACCCTGGATGACCCCAGTGACCCCAGTGTTCTCTTGGGGAGCCTGACACCACTCTCCGTCACCTTAAACACAAATGCCTGTCTTGTGCCGCCTTTAAACGATGCGCCCCCTCCTAGCCGCCCCCGCTACGCCAGCTCCTCACGTCGGCTTCCTCGGGGTCCCCTCCCCGACTCGGAGCGACAAGCCCCACGACGTGGAGCCTCTAAGTCAACAACACCTCAGGCTCTTATCGGACGCCCCCACCTCTCGGATAGGCGCCTCCGGTTCTCACACCAGCGCCTCTTCGAACTCCCGACCGGCATCTGCTCCTCTCGGGCCCGCAGCCCCCCAGACTCCGATTGCCGGCCCCCCTCCCCTGGCTCCACCACCTCCTCAGGCCCCGAACGGCCCTCTCCGGCCGCCAGCTTTCCTCAGCCCCCGCCCGGCCCGCCCCCGGCGCCCCGCTTACCGTTCTGAGCGGCGCCTGGCCCTGGGAGGAGGGAGCCAGAGACCAGCAACAGAGAGAGGGCCACGGCGCTGGGGAGCGACGAGCCCGACATTCTCCCTGCAGAAGACCGAACAGCGAACGGGCCGAGGCCGGGGCCGGGGCCGGGGAAGGGAGGGGAGGGAGGGAGGGGGCGGGCGAGCGCTCGAGGGAGAGAGCGAGGGAGGAAGCCGTGGCTCGGCTCCGTCCTTCCCCGTCCTCCTACCGCCGCAGCGCCCAAGCCTCGCGAGACCTTCGCTCCCGGCCGTGGGCGGCTGAGGAGCAACGGCGTCAAGGCTCGCGAGAAGAGGCGGTCTCGATCGATCCTCCTGCCCCTCGGACTCCGCGTTCCCGCCCCTGCAGAGGCTGATTGGCCTAGCGCGAGATAGGTCACGTGCCGGGGGCGCCTCTGGCCACGTGACGAGGAGAGGCGGAGCTCCTGTTCTCGGCCCTGGGGAAGGGAGAAGTCTGCGTTCTGCTTATTCCTCTGTGAGCGCGGGCAGCGCACATAAATAAGAGGAAGCTTTGGGAGTATATTTCTCCGCCCATCCTGCTTTTCAGTTGTTGGAGCTCTTGGCTGCAAAATTTAATGCAACTCCGACTCTTAAGCCTTCCTCTCATTGTTCCCTATCAAAGTCCTGCTGTTTTTTCCTTCTGGACTTTGACCTTAGACCTTCTACTGGCATCTGGCTTCAGCCTCCCATTTTAACCCCGTGTATTAACCTTCTAGGCTAAATGATGCACTCCCCGTGCCTGGTATTACCTTGTGCTTTACTGCCTCTACATATGCTCCCTCAGCGTGGAACGTCCTCCTTTTCCTCGCCCTTCTATTCCCCCTCCCCCATTTTGGCCTTATTTTAGCTACTTAGAATCTCAAGCCTGAAGTTCAACTAGACTAATTGTTAGTTAGACGATTTAGGCACTAAATTCTACAAGGAAGTAATCTTGTATTATATGAAGAATCTTCAGAAGCATTTTTGTGCAGCGAACATTCATTGAGTACCTACTGTGTACCAGGTTTTCACATCCGATGTGAAACCTGCATGAAAAAGTGGTCCCCACTCTCACAAAGTTCACAGCCTAGTTTATCAGAGCAGGAAGGAAGAGGACAAATGACTGCATAGCAAAACGACCCATAGGAAAGGAGCCAGCTGAGTGCTCTGGTAATGTGGTCACAACTGTTTGCATGGAAGTTTGGGAAATGCCCTTTTTCAGGGTATTTTTGGTACTACCCTGAGCGCCGTCAATTCTTGGTTGGCAAAGGATTCCTGTGGCTTAGCTCATCGCTGACTCAGAACAGACATCTTGGGGAGTGTCTGTGGAGTGAAACTGAGAGGAATCAAGTAAGCAGTCCTGGTGACCTGACTCAATTCGAAGAGAAAACTTGAAGAACCTAGAAGAAGGAGCATTCACCATGACCCTCACACTCTCAAGCCAAAGTGGACTCAAGCTTTCAACATGAACCAGATAGCTGATGGTTCCAGACTGAGCTTTCTAGCAAGCTACAGCTATGACATGTTGTTGATTGAAATGAAACTATATCCTTCAAGACTTCAGGTGTGTGAGTGACAAAAAGGTTGGCATGTATCTTTGGACAAAGGCCATTCTGCAGACAGCTGTGGATGGAGGGCTACAGGGCTGCCTGTGGTGGGACCAAGATTTTCAGCTGATGGAAGCTTCAGTCGGATGCAGCCATCCTGCCTCATCATCAAAATCCCCATTTGGTTAGGGGTCCTTACAACAAGGAGTCCTTACAAAATGATTGTGCTCATTTAGTGGGTAGGGAAACTGAGGCTGAGAGAGGCATAAATTATCCAGGGTCTGAATGGTTTTGGTAATCATTAATACCAAAAACTTTGGTTTGCCTCCTTCTAGGCTCATGGCAGGAGTGCCTTTCCTTGTCCTCTTGAAGTTGGGAGTGGCATGTGACTTGCTTCCACCAGGCCAGTGAAAAGTGACATGCATCATTTTCAAGCAGAAGCATTTCATTTCAGTTGCAGAAACCGTAGCATACTCTTTTCCCTGCATGGTGATCAGTGATCATGATCACTGGCGTGTGTCAAAATGAAGCTTATGTCAGCCTGGGTCCCTAAGTTAGCACAATAAGCCCAGGCCTCCAGCCAACCCATGTACAATTGGTAGTGTCTGTTGACTTAAGCTACTGAGATTCAGAGGTGTTTTCTCCTGCATAACTTGTACTATTCTGGTTAGGGGAAAGATGAAATTCAACTCCATCCCACTACTACCACCACCATCTACTAGCTGTGGCTTGGACAAGTGACCTGTCTCTCTGGATCCTATTTATCTGTCAAATGATGCTAATGATAGTACATACTCAACTCATAAGATTATCAGAGCAATAAATGAGTAAATTTATGTACAATGTTTAGATCAGATTCTGTTAAATGTAGACACTCAAATGTTGATGATAATGATAATAAATACTGTTGCTGCTGCTGCAACTTTAACTCCAGCACTGTGCTCTTCCCACTATGTCATGCTTCTTACAAAAAGTGATTCAGGAAGAAAATTTTAAGTACAATGTTACCATCAACTCTCAAAACCTGCAGTTATGAGGAATCCTTTTACCTAGAAGAAAACGTCCTCAAATCCCATGTGCTAGTAGCTGTACTTTTAGACCCCCTTTTAGAGGAAAACCAAAACCTCCAATAACTCAGTAACTTCTTTAAAGGAACCTAGGAATTTAATATTTTTCTCTTTTTTAAGGTTTACATGCACTTAAAAATCTCTCTACAAGTAAGTGCAGCTGTGCAGGAGGATGGCTGAGCTCCTTGTAATATCTTATAAGAGCCCTTAGGGGTCCTCAGTGGTCAGGCGGAGACACATTTTCCTGGCCTCCAGGGACTGCTTGGAGGTCTGGCTTTCCAGTATTGATAGTGCCTCCTGGTGGCAAGACCTGTAATAAAGCATTCCCAATTGAAAGGCTTTCCTGTGTGGGATGGTTGGTTGGTTGGTTGGTTGATTTGTTTGTTTTGGTGTGGTTCATTGTCTTTGGAAGGATGCCAGTGAAGATGATAGTAGTGTTAATAGAGTTGACTTTGGACCACCTTATGGTTTCTCTACTCCCTCCTCTGCAAAGATCTGCTCCTTTGAAGTTCTTTCCATTCAGATATACCACCCTGCCCATCTTGACTGCTGTCATCTGACCCACCAACATCATTTTTTTCCCTGCTCCTTCCAACTCTTAGCACCATCCTTGACCTCTATGGGTGAGTTCAGCATCCATGTTGATGATCTAGTCAATACCCTAGTCTCTCATCTCTGAAAACCTACTCAACTGAGCCACCCTTTCCAAGGTTACACCCTCAACACCTTAATCACCCATAAAAGGCTCCATCTTAGGAATATGAAAGTATAATACCTCACTGTCCATTTACCCTCCTATCCTTTCAGTTCCATGTGCTAGGACCCCATTTGCTGTGATTCTTCAACCTCATTGAGACCGCTAATCCATTAATCCAACAAATTCTCATTGTCCATTCCTCATTTCCTTTCTGGTCCAGTTTAGAGCCCAAGATTCATCATTATAATAGTTTCCTTACCCACCTCAATCTCCAATATACTTTCCTGGAAAAACCACAACCTGGCTAAGCACTACACTCCGAGATGAAGTTTCACACCCTGCACCTGAGCAACAGAATGTTGCCCGAGAAAAAAATCACACAGACAGGCTGAATGACATCATTTTAAATTCATGGTCTCAAACCTCAAATCTCAAACCTCAAAACTCAACACCACCCAGCAACCCTACTGTTTCATATGAGGTAAACATGAATTTGCAATTGCGATGGTCACATGCAAGAAATGCTCATTTCTTTCACTTCTTTAAATCAAATTTAATCCATTCTGAGCACCTTTCGGCCAAGATGACAAGAAATTCAATTTTGGTCATTATGAGCCTCCCTCCCTCCTTCCCAGAGTAATATGAAATTCCTAGGGTTTTATGCAGTCCAGGACATTACTGGATTTTTGGTCTGGACTTTTTTTTTTTTAAGTTCACTCTGCTTGCTGCTGGTGTGTGCATGGCCCAGACCCACATGACCCCTTGAAGGTGAATGGTTTGGTGCTTCCCACTGCTTCCCTCACCAGCCTCAACCTACACCCCACTCGGTTTCTGCTCTTTGTGATTGCTGTGCTCCTTCTCACCTTGGAGCCTTTGCACATTCTGTTCTCTTTGCCTAGAATGCTCAACCCCCATCCTCTTTACCTGGTCTACTTCTCATCCTTCAGATGTCAGCTTCAAATCGTCCCTCCTTAATATGAAAATTAAAACCGTAATGAGATACCACTTCACAAACACATTCAATTTAATTAAAAAAAAAACCTGACAATACCAAATGTTGGTGGGGATGTAAAGCAACTGCAACCCCCATACACTGCTGGTATGTGTATAAAAATGGCAGAACTACTGTGGAGAACTATTTGACAGCTTCTCATAAAGTATACGTATCTAATCTGTGACCAGGAATTCTACTCTTGTATCCCCACTGCCCAAGAGAAATGAAAACATATTTCCACAAAATAATTTATACAGGAGTGTTCATAGAGCTTTATTCATAATACCCAGAACAGGAAACAATCCAAATATTCATCAACAGGTGAATGGATAAACAAACTATTGTATATTCATACAATGGAGTACCGCTCAGCAATAAAAAAAAATGAACTACTGATACATGCAATAATATGGATGAATTCAGAAGCATAATGCTGGGAGAAAGAAGTAAGACGCCCCCAAAAAAGTGTGTACTGTATGATTCTACTTATATAAACTTTTACAATAGACAAAACTAATATATGTTGATAGAAATCAGATCAGTTTCAGTGTTTTCCTGGGAGACTGACTAGAAAGGGTCATGTGGGAATTTTCTAGTTATGGAAACTTTCTATGTCTTGATCTGGGTGATGGTTAACATTGGGTGTACATTTGTCATTGAAATTATACCTCAATTAAAAATGTGCAAAACAAAACCGTCCCATTGTCAAGGAAGACTTTTCTGGGCTCCATAACTCAATTAAGCCTTGCTATTGTATACACTTATTGCTCCATTTTCCTTTTTTTGATATCACTTGTCACAGCTGGGATTTTACTTTTATTTATGTGGTTATCTGACTCACATCTGGCTCCTTTTCTAGACCTCCAGGAGGAGGAAACCGTGACCGACTTGTTCACCACTGAATATCCAGTGCCTAACACAGTATTTGGCATGCAGGGGTTATTTAGTGAATAGCTCCTGAGGGAATAAATGAGTCACACAGCTGGACCCAGAATCTGAGACTCCTGACTCTCAGTCCAGTGCTCATTCCTCTCTACCATCCCAAGGAGACTGTAGCAATTGCCAATGACAGATGACCAGCCCTCAGTGCTTCCTTTCTCTGTACCATTAAAAATTGTTATCAAGCCTTGTATGATGGGTTAATTTAACATATCTCCATATCCAGTCTCCCCATCTAGAATAACCTCATTATAACAACCTCCCCTCATTATAACAACCTCTTATATTTCACAGCTTTTCACAACTTACAAAGCGTTTCCACATTAGATATCCCATTATTTCACTTGATCACCAAAACTCCATTTCATAAACAAGATAATGGAGGCTCAGAAAGGAGAATGACTTATTCAAGATCCTCACTTGGCAGGTAATAAAACCAAACAGAATTTGAACCCAAGTCCTTTGGACTGCAAAGGGAAAATGCTGAGGGTGGCTGTCATCATCTTGAGGAAGACAGTCTCCTAAGATGACCCTCTTCAAACAGCATGAATCGTATCTGAAGATGAAGCAATCTCCTTGGGCAAGGTCTGCTGAGGTTGGTATAAGAATGGCTCATCTCCTGGCCAGGAGTTTGGGGTGCTCATCATTTCTTCAGAAAGCGCTTTGGGTACCATCTCTACTATGACAGCCAGTGCAGGGATAGGACAGGGCAACTTAACAGCCAAGTCAGGCTTGTGTTAGAGTCAGGCTTGTGGGCTTTTAGGGGCTAATATCAATATATAACCGCCTTTTAATCCCTGCTCAAGCATAGACACAACTGAGACAGACATAGGAGTCTGTATCCCCCTTTATTTTATGTATATAAAATATATGTGTACATATTTATATATAATTATGCATATAATGTATATGTATATAAAATCTCTGGGGCTGTATAATAGTATATATATATCTCCATGATCCATCTTCAGAGATTTCGACTTAATTGATCTGTGGAGAGGCCCAGCATGTGTAGCAGTGTAATGCACTCTAATGTGCTGTAATGCCCTGCTTCTCAAACTTTGATGCACATTAGGTCACCTGGGAACTTAAAAAAAAATCCCAATCCCTAGGCTGCACCAATTAATTCAGAATCTCTGGAGGGGAGACCCAAGCATCAGTATAGTTTTAAGACTCCCCAGGTGATTACAATATGCAGCTAAAATTAAGAACAGGTGCTCAAATGCAATCAAAAAAATTTTTGAGTATGCAGCAGAATGATAAAGAAGACTGTTAAAACACAGATTTCTGGGCCCTACTGTGTTGGGGGGGGGGCTGTAGCTGGCTTATTAAATTAAGAAATGCAGATTATGACCTGTGACTGAGGAGGCACAAGCCACCCACACAGGGGCAGCAGACAACTCCCTCAGCATCCGAGCTCCCACTACCCCAGGTAGTTTTGATTGAAAGCACAGTTTTCAACATACTGACGCAAAGAAAGTAAAGTTACAAGGTTTAATACTCACAAATTCCAGAAACAGGCGGTGGCGGGCATGATGAGCTGGAGGAAGGGCAGTCCTCCATCTCAGGTCACAAGGGAGCAGGAGATAGAGAGCACGGCAGCAAGCACCTATTACATATAAGGTGATTGGGGTAGAGGTCGCTAACTTTTCCTGGGCTCAAATCTAAGTGGTTATTTTTTTTCTTATTAGTTATTTATTTTATACATATTAGTGTATATATGTCAGTCCCAATCTCCCAATTCATCCCACCACCACCACCTCCCCCCTGCCACTTTCCCCGCTTGGTGTCCATATGTTTGTTCTCTACATCTGTGTCTCTATTTCTGCCTTGCAAACCTGTTCATCCGTACCATTTTTCTAGATTTCACATACATGCTTTAATATACGATATTTGTTTTTCTCTTTGACTTACTTCACTCTGTATGACAGTCTCTAGGTCTATCCACATCTCTACAAATGACCCAATTTCATTCCTTTTTATGGCTGAGTAATATTTCATATGTACCACATTATTTTAAAATGTGCCCTGGGAAAAGCAAAGTGGGACCTTGTGGCGGGCATCCTAAACTCAAGTCCTTATCTAAATGTCCAGACTCTAGGTGTGAGCACAGTTGTTATACTGTAAAATGCTTAGATGACAATTCAAAATAGCTGTTTTCTCATCACACCCACCCTCAGAGTCAGTAGCGGGGGTGGGGTGCTGACAATTTGCATTTCTAACAAACTCGCAGGTGATGATGATTGATGCTCTTGGTTTGGAGACCACACTTTGAGACCAGTCCCTCCACAAGTTAAGGCAAAGAAATATTTCCTCCATCAGTTGACACAGCGATGAGGAAGGCCTGATGTGATAACTTTCATCCCTGAGGGTCCATGGGAAAATAATTATGCCCAAATCAGCCCAATTAGCCTACATGGTATTTAAAAGAGGGTTAATAGGGCTTCCCTGGTGGTGCAGTGGTTAAGAATCCGCCTACCAATGCAGGGGACACAGGTTCGTGTCCTGGACCGGGAAGATCCCACATGCCGTGGAGCAACTAAGCCCATGCGCCACAACTACTGAGCCTGTGCTCTAGAGCCTGTGAGCCACAATTACTGAGCCCACATGCTACAACTACTGAAGCCCGTGTGCCTAGAGCCCGTGCTCTGCAACAAGAGACGGCACTGCAATGAGAAGCTCGCACACCGTAACGAAGAGTAGCCCCTGCTCGCCGCAGCTAGAGAAATCCCGCGCGCAGCAGCAAAGACCCAATGCAGCCAAAAATAATAAAATAAATAAATTTATTAAAAAATATAGAGGGTTAATAGGTTCTGATTTTAAAAGGGATAGAGTCTGCAACACTGTAGCTAGCAGAAGAATGCCCAAGTTGCTTCTAGGTCGGTGATCTTCCCACCGTTGGGAATGAGTTGGGAAACTCATTTCTGGTGTTTCCATGTTAATGACTAATTATAGTTGTAACAGCGGTGTCTTCTTGGTATTGTCCCTTTCTCCTGAGAAATGTTCTGATCCGCATGGCTCTAATCAGACCACTTTATTCTTGCGAGACCCTTTTCCCCTGTTTTGTTCAAGGGATGTCACCAGACTCCAGCCAGTCCACT
Source organism: Lipotes vexillifer (assembly GCF_000442215.2). Taxonomy (NCBI): domain Eukaryota; kingdom Metazoa; phylum Chordata; class Mammalia; order Artiodactyla; family Lipotidae; genus Lipotes; species Lipotes vexillifer. The sequence goes on from NW_006771376.1 coordinate 369,675, forward strand.
CAGAAGCCCTGGGAAGTTTTTTGGATTAAAATTTAGGAAGGTCAGTCTCTCTGTCTTCAGTGATCTAAACTATGAGATATGAGACTTGAGGTGTCAGTGGCCAGAAGTCCTGCCATGTGCAAGAAACCAGTCTGCAGAGAGAGAATGAAGCTAACAAACAAGAAACAACGATGATACCTTTCCACTGTGAGCTCTTCAATGAGGGGCATTATTTACTGTTTTATTCCCCAATGTCTGGCATAGTATAAATGGCACAAAGAAGTGTGTCAGTAAATGTTGTAGACGGTTTTATTAAGGTATAATTAACAGACAACAAACTGCACATATTTAAACTGTACAATTTGATAACTTTTGACATATTTATACACCGGTGAAATCACCACCATTCGTCACCCCCGGAAGTTTCCATGTGCCCCTTTATAGTCCCTCCTCCCACCTCTCCCCACCTGCCCCCCAGCAACCACTGACCTTCTCTCTGTCACTGTAAGTTTGCTTCTTCTAGAGTTTTATATAAATGGAACCATATAATATGTATTATTTTTTGACAGCTAAATAATTATTTCGAGATTCACCCATGTTGTTGTTGTGTGTCAATTTTTTATTGTGAGTAGTATTTCATTGTATAGATAAATCACAATTGGTTTATCCATTCACCTGTTGATGAACTTTTGGGTTGTTACCAGGTAATGCCTCTTACAAATAAAGCTGCATGAACATTCATGCAAGACCTTGTATGGACATATGCTTTCATTTCTCTCGGGTAAATGTCTAGGTGTGGAATGATTGGGTCATATGGTAGGCATGTGATTAACTTTTAAGAAACTGCCAAACTGCTTTCCAAAGTTGGTTATACCACTACATTCCCTGTGACATTTGGAACTTCTGGTTCTTTCACACTAACACGTGGCAAGGTCAGTCTATTACATTTTAGTCATTCTAATAGGTATGTGATAAACGATGTGGTTTTAATTTGCATTTCCCTCATGATTAATGATGATGAACATCTTTTTATGTACTTATCGACAACCCATACATCTTCTTTGGTGAAATGTCTATTAACATCTTTTACCCGTTTTTTATTTTTTACTTTTGGCTGCATTGGGTCTTCATTGCGGTGTGTGGGCTTTCTCTAGTTGTGGCGAGCGGGGGCTACTCTTTGTTGTGGTGTGCAGGCTTCTCATTGCGGTGGCTTCTCTTGTTGTGGAGCACGGGCTCGAGGCACGTGGGCTTCAGTAGTTGTGGCACGCGAGCTCAGTAGTTGTGGCTTGCGGGCTCTAGAGCACATGCTCAGTAGTTGTGGTGCACGGGCTTAGTTGCTCTGCAGCACATGGGATCTTCCTGGACCAGGGCTCGAACCCATGCCCCCTGCATTGGCAGGCGGATTCTTAACCACTGCACCACCAGGGGAGCCTCTTTTGCCCGTTTTTAATTGAGTTGTCTTATTACTGAGTGGTAAGAGTCCTTTATATATTTTAAATATAAATCTTTATCAGATATATGTTTTACAGGTATTTTCTTCCATTCAGTGCCCTGCTTTTCATTTTCACAATAGTGCCTTTTAAAGAGTAAAAGTTTTAATTTTGATCAAATCCATTTATCAACTTATTCTTTTAATGTTTGTTTTTGTGCCCTGTCTAAGAAATCTTTGCCTAACCCAAAGTCATAAAGATTTTCTCCTATGTTTTGTTCTGGAAGCTTTAAGTTTTAGCTCTTGCATTTATGTCTATGATCCATTCAGAGTTAATTTTTGTATATAGTAGGAGGTAAGGGTCAAGATTTCTTCTTTTTTTTTTATGCCAGTTGTTGAAAATACTATTCTATCCCCATTGAATTACCTTGGCAATTTTGTTGTGAATCAGTTGTCCATATATGTGTTGTCTATTTCTGGATTCTATTCTGTTCCATTAATCTATATGTCTAACCTCCTACCAAACCACGTCTCAACTACGATAAATGTATTCCCCAAGTCTTAAATTAAGATAGAGAAAGTCCTTTGGAAATAATAAATATGTGAGTAAATATTAAAAAAAAACTTTTTCTCATTTTTAACTATCTTTAAAACGTAATTGGACTTCCCTGGTGGTGCAGTGGTTAAGAATTCGTCTGCCAATGCAGGGGACACGGGTTCAAGCCCTGGTCGGGGAAGATCCCACATGCTGCAGAGCAACTAAGCCCATGTGTCACAACTACGGAGCCTGTGCTCTAGAACCCGTGAGCCACAGCTACTGAGCCCATGTACCACAACTACTGAAGCCTGAGTGCCTAGAGCCTGTGCTCCACAACAAAGACAAGCCACCACAATGAGAAGCCCATGCACCACAACGAAGAGTATCTCCTCTCGCTGCAACTAGAGAAAGCCCACGTGCAGCAATGGAGACCCAACACAGCCATAAATAAACAAACAAATAAATAAATAAACCATAATTGACTGTTTAAAGCAAAAATAATAATGTATTACGGGGTTTATTACCTATGAAGAAGTGAAATGTATGACAACAATAGTATAAAGGGCATGAGCTGGGAATGAGGAGTATACTGATTTAAGGTTCTTACACTTTATACATGAAGTGATATAATATTGTTTGGAGGAAATATGTGGTCAACTAAAGACTTCATGGAGCAACTACTAAAAGCAAAGAGGTAGAGTTAATAAATGAGAGTGAAAATAAAATGGAATTTTAAAATATACTCAATTCAAAAGAAGTCAAGAAAGAGGGAAAATTAACCAAAAAAATGGGTCAAGGATAAAACAAATAGTAATATGATAGATGAAAACCCAATCAAATTAACAGTTATATTAAAGGTAAATAGGTTATGCACTCTAATTAGAAGACAGAGATTATCAGATCAGATAAAACAAAAAACAAGACCCAACTATATGCTGTCCGTCCATAAGAAAGCCACTTCAGGGCTTCCCTGGTGGTGCAGTGGTTGAGAGTCCGCCTGCTGATGCAGGGGATGCGGGTTCGTGCCCCGGTCCGGGAAAATCCCACATGCCGCGGAGCGGCTGGGTCCGTGAGCCATGGCCGCTGAGCCTGTGCGTCCGGAGCCTGTGCTGCGCAACGGGAGAGGCCACAACGGTGAGAGGCCCGCCTACCGCAAAAAAAAAAAAAAGAAAGCCACTTCAAATATAAAGACACAGATAGGTTTAAAAGAATTTTAAAAGAATTGAAAAAGTATACAGTGCAGACATGAATTAAAGGAAAACTAGAACGGCTATATTAATATCAGACGAAATAGATTTCAGAAGAATAAATATTATCAGGGAATAATGGAAACATTGCATAATGATAATGGGATCAATTCACTAAGAGCACATAATTTGAAATGGTATGTACATGAAAACAGAACTTTATAATACATGAAACAAAATCTGATAAAACTGAAAAGTGAAAGTCCACAATTATAGTTAGAGATTTTAACACTTCTCTTTCAGTGATTGATAGAGCAATAGACAGAAAAATCTGTAAGGATATAGAAGACTAGCATAACCCTATCCATCTACTGGACCTAATGGTTTTCATAGGACACTATACCTAATAATAGCAGAATATGCATTCTTTCCAAGTACACATGGAACATTCACTAAGATAGCCCATGTTTGGGGCTATAAAACACATCTTAACAATTTGTGTGTGTGTGTGTGTGTGTGTGTGTGTGTGTGGTACGCGGGCCTCTCACTGCTGTGGCCTCTCCCGTTGCGGAGCACAGGCTCTGGACGCGCAGGCTCAGCGGCCATGGCTCACGGACCCAGCCGCTCCGCGGCACGTGGAATCTTCCCGGACCGGGGCACGAACCCGCGTCCCCTGCATCGGCAGGCGGACTCTCAACCACTGCACCACCAGGGGAGCCCTCAACAAATTTAAAAGTATTGAAATCATACAAAGTATGTTCTCTGACCACAAAGGAATATACTACAAATCGATGAAAGAAAGATATCTGGAAAATTCTCCAAATAATTGCAAATTGAACACCATACTTCTAAAATAACACAAGAAGAAAGTATAATGGAAGTTTAAAATGTTATGTTTGAGTAGTCTATTACATTTTTAAAAGGTTTAAAAATAAGAAAAAGTATTTATTATATTTATACTCACATATTTACCACTTCCAGAAAACTTCATTCCTTTGTATAAACCCAAATTTCCATCTGGTATCATTTTCTTTCTGCCTAATAAATTTCTTTATCATTTGTTACAGTGCTAGTTTGCTGGTGATGAATTTTCTAGGCTTTTGTTTGTCTCCTTTGGAAGGTATTTTTGTCAGGTACAAAATTCCAAATTGAAAGATTTTTTTCCAATTAATGAAAGATGTCATTGCATATGTTCTAGTTTGCATAGTTTCTGATGAGAAATCTGTAATTCTTGCTATTTTCCCTCTAAACATAACGTGTCTTTTTGTTTCTGGATGCTATTAAAATTTTCTCTTTATCACTGTTTTTTTCCAGCAATTCAATTATAATCTGTGTTGCTGTTTGTGGCTTTGTTTCTTATACTTGGAGATCATTGAGCTTCTTGGATCTGTAGGTTTATATTTTCATCAAATTTGGAAAATAAGCCATTGTTTCTTCTAATAAGTTTCTGTCCCTCCCCTCTGTGCAGCTCAAATTATACCTATTTTAGATCACTTATAGTGTCTCATAGGATGACTAGGCTCTGTTTATTTTTTCCCCCCAGTCTTTTCTTTTCTCTATATGCTTCATTTTGGATAGCTTTTGTTGCTTTCTCTTCACATTTGCTGATCTCTTTTTTTTTTCCTGCAGTGTTTAATCTGCTCTTAATCCAATCCTGGACAGATTTCATTTCAGATCATTGTGTTTTTCATCTCCAGAAGTTTCATTTGGATCTTTTTATATTTTTCATTTGTCTCTTTATTTTTATATTTTCCTTTTCCGTGTTGAACATATTTATAAGGTTTAGAATAGCTATTTTAAGGTCCTTGCCTGCTAATTCCATCATCTCTGTCTTTTCTCGGTTTGTTTCCACTGATCAATTTTTCTCCTGGCTTTGTGTCACGTTTTCCTGCTAATTTGCTTGCCCGGTCATTTTCATTGCATGCTTTACATGGTAACTTGTATGTTGCATTTTGTTGTATTTCTTTTAAGAGTGTGGGCTTTGTTTTGGCATGCAGTTAAATTATTGTGGATCAGTTTGATTATTTTGAGGCTTGCTTTTCCGTGTTGTCATAGCATAAGAGCAGGTGTTTTCTCAGGTTTATTTAAACCTTTTATTAAGGTGTTCTCCTTCTGAGTATGAAGTCTTTTATACTCATATTACAGTCTTTTCACTCTGGCTGGTGGAACAAGAACTAGTCCCAGCTGTGTGTGAGCTCCAGGAATTATTCAGCCTACTGTTTTCCAGTGGTTCTTTCCCCAACCTCCTGGAGTTTCATCCCAATCACGTGCAGATTAGACTCAGCCAAAGACTAGATCCTTCTGCTGATCTCTAGAGCTTTCTGTTTGCACAGCTTCCTCCTTTCAGTATAGTGCCCCACAAATTCTAGCCATGACAGCCTCTCCAAATTCCAATCTCTGTCTCCTCAACTTAGCAATACAAATTGTGGTTGGGTTCTCCCTCCCTGCACCCAGAAAACCTCCTCAAGAGAGTAAGCTGGGGCAATTTTAGGACTCACAATGTTTGTTTCCCTTCTCTCAGTCCTGTGCTGTGTGTTCAACTCACATTTCCTTCTTTACAGGATCAATGATATGACCCTGAGGTACTTGAAAGAGTCCAGGTCAAATAGATTCTATTTTGCTTCCTATTTGGACCATGGCTTTCTTATACAGGTTCTTCCCTAGAATTTCTAATTACCTTCCTCTCTTGTTGAGAAAACAAATATGGCCATAGCACTAAGCTCTTCCAGCTTCTTATCTACCATTTTTGCTTGGAATCTACTCTACTTTTCTTGGTGGAATACATTCTATCCTCTTGATCTGTTATTCTGATATGAAGTGGTTGGCTTCTAGATCTGTCACTGTGTGGTCTTAGTAAGACTCCTCTACCCTGGTGAACACTATAGGAAGTATTGTAGTGAACACTGGCAGATTCCCCAAATCACATCCCACCCAGATAATCAGTCTAGGTCAACAATGATAATCCCATTCACTTTGCTAGTGATTGGCTCAGAAATGTGACTCAATTCTGGGTAATGAGACACAAGATAAATTAGCAAAGGGTTTCTGGTAAAGGTTTTCTTGTTCGTAAGAGGGAAGAAACACAGAAAACACAGCCCTTTTTCTTCTTTTGGACATTGTCATATGTAGATATTACACCTAAAATTGTAGGAGCCATATTGCTATCAGCTTGAGGCTGAAGCCAATGCTAAGAGATGACAGAAGACAGATATGGAAAGAACCTGGGCTCCAGATGGTATCACAGAGTTAATGAATCAGCTAATTCTGGAACCCCTACATCTGGACTTTCTGTTTCCTTATTGCTTAAGCCAGTTTCTGTTTCTTAGAGACAAAATAATATTTTATATGGAAAACACTGTTGGATGGCTGTCCAATATTTTTTCTCCTTTTAAATAAATGTCAATATTTGTTTTGTTCTCCTATTACTACCTTTTCAGAGTAGGATATTCTTACTTTATAGATGCAGTTTGCCTGATTATCTTCAGGAACACTAATTCACTTAAGATTTTTCAAGTCCTGTTTCCTGAATTAACTTTGTTTCCTCTAGGGTTGAATGTCCTATTTGTTCATCTTGGTTCTCCCATGCTGTTGGTTTTCCTAAAGTCTGATGATTCTTAATTGCCCATTTATATTTTGTAATGCAAGACTAGGTTGATATATAGCTTATATTCATTCTCTTAATACTTAAAGCTCCATTTCCACGACTGATTTCTCTTCTTTATTGCAGGATTGATGAAAGGCTCTAGGTCAGGAACAGTCAGAAAAGCTCATACAGTGGCTAAAAAAAGGAGGACTTTAAAGGTGAGCCCTTTATTTTACTCATGAGTGGGCTGCATTTTAAATTTTCTTTCTTCTTTTCCTGCATTTATGTTGTGAATTTAAAGAATTGTCTTTGACCTAACCTGATTCTCTGATCCCAAGATCTGACTGAGAGTCTCCCTCAGGCGGATTTTCCAATTTGATTAGAGTGGTAATCATGGCTTTATCCTGAGGCCAAACATTGCAGCCAGCTGCTCTATATATAGAGGAGATGATGACTGGCTCAGTCCTCCTGGGCAGACCTTTAATTAGTTATCCATGGTCCACTCCTGCTCCCTGCCCTTGTTAACTCCTTGAAGCTCTTTGAGAAAAAGCAACTCTAATATATGTTTCAAATCTCTGCTATATTCGTTTAGGATGCAATTTGCTCTTCTGTGCTTTCTCCATCAATTGCATGTCATCTTCATTAATTGATCTTTGCTTTTGTGGACCTCTGGTGCATTGGATTGAATTAATCATCAGTTCACAGTAATCAATTATCATCAGTCTACAATGCTCCATCGTCATTATTATCATCATTATTGGTACTACTATTACTATTATTTATTTTGGTCTTCATGCACCATTTCAACTCTTATTCTTCTTTATAGGAAGAATGTATTTTTACTTCATGTGTGTTTGTATTTTTAACTTATTTAAATGGTACTAAAAGATTTGTTTCTTTTTTTCAGTCAACATTGTATAAATATATAATTAATACTTTAGAATGGAATCTGGTAGTGCATTATAATCCTCCACTACATTTATTTATTTATTTACTCTCTGGTGTTGGATACCTAGCTTACCTCCAACTCTATACTCCCACAAACACTTCATAGGGATTCTTATTTCCCCATATATTTCAACATTTGCTGTTTTTCTACTTTCTAATTTTTGCCCATCTGAGGGACATGAACTAGTATTTCATTGTTGTTTTAATTTATATTTCCTGAGCATCTCTTCCTAGCTACATGTTAACCACTTGGATTTCCCCGTCTGCAAATTGCCTGCTGGGATATACTAGATTATGCTACTTTAACAACCAAAAAATTTTGTTGCCTTAAGAAAAGAAATGTTTATCTTTTGTTCTTGCTACAAGTCCATACTGGCTTGTCAGAGGGGCTCTAGTCTTTAGCCACTCAGGGACCCAGGATGATGAAGCAGCCATAATCTTGGACACTGCCAGTCATTATCCCAGAAGAAAAAAGAACATGATGAATCATGCATTGGCTCTGGAGCTTCCACCCAGAAACGACACAAATCATTTCCACTCACCTTTCATTGCCATAGCTAGTTACATGGCCACATTTAACTTCAAGAATATGGGAAAGTACAATCCTACTGTCCAGAAGGAGGAGAACTGAAAATATTTGGTGAACAACCATCATCTGTCCTTCTAGTCAATAAATATTCAGTTGGTTTTTTCCCCTCATAAAAAAAATACACGCCGGGATTTCCCTGGTAGTCCAGTGGTAAAGAATCCGCCTTTCAACGCAGGGGATGCGGGTTCCATCCCTGGTAGGGGAACTAAGATCCCACATGCTGCAGGGCAACTAAACCCACGTGCCACAACTGTTGAGCTTGTGTTCCACAACTACAGAGCCCACGCACCCCGAAGCCTGCGTGTCACAACTAGAGAGATAAAGCCCTCAGGCCACAGCTAGAAAGAAACCCAAGCAGACCGCATGCCTTAACAAAAATATCCCACATGCTTCAACAAAGGTCCTGTGTGCCGCAACTAAGTCCCGATGCAGCCAAAAAAAAGGAAAATAAATAAATATTATTTTTATTTATTTTTTTAAATTTTATTATTTATTTTATTTATTTATTAAGACAACTTCCTACCTAAGGGAGTTGTCTAAACATTGTAGAGGAAGGAAATTTTTTCCTTTTACTCTTCTAAGTTCTCTGCTGGGGCCTCTATAACAAAAGACAGATTAACAAGAGAAAAAAACCAGAAGGTTATTCACATGAAGATTTCATATATACATGGAAGAAACTCAGGGAAGAGTAACTCAAGGAGGGTGCTTAGAACTCTGGTTTATATAGCATCTTCAACAAAGGACAACAAATTCATAGAGAAATGACAGGACAAAGGAAATATTATTTTAGGCTTCCATTTTTTTAGGCTTCCATGGGCAAACTGTGGGAAGGTAAATATATAGGTAGATAATGGTAGATAGAGGCAAGTTAGTAAATTTGTTTTTTTTTTTTTTTTTTT
>NW_006771376.1:379051-379413 GCF_000442215.2 Lipotes vexillifer
GGCCTCTCCCGTTGCGGAGCACAGACTCCGGACGCGCAGGCTCAGCGGCCATGGCTCACGGGCCCAGCCGCTCCGCGGCATGTGGGATCTTCCCAGACCGGGGCACGAGCCCAAGTCCCCTGCATCGGCAGGCGGACTCTCAACCATTGCGCCACCAGGGAAGCCCAGTAAATTTGTTATGCAGATTCCTCTGGTGTTTCCAGGCTGATAGGGTCTAAAGTTACCTCTGGTGATTAACTTTTGTCCTTTCTAGTAGAGAAAGGAAGGGGGACACCTTTGAAAATTTATGTCCTGCTTTAAGGCAAATAGGAAGAGAGCAGGGAGCTTTTCTTTTCTTTTTTTTTTTTTTTTTTTTTTCGGTA
>NW_006771376.1:379465-383633 GCF_000442215.2 Lipotes vexillifer
CGCCCACGCGCGGCGCCCGTGCCTTGGGGCCCCAGCCGCTTCGCGGCACGCGGGATCCTCCCGGACTGGGGCACGAACCCGTATCCTCTGCATTGGCAGGCGGACTCTCAACCACTGCGCCACCAGGGAAGCCCCAGGGAGCTTTTCTTGTATTTGCTTCTTCTCAATTGACTTCAGCTCAATATAGTCCTTATGCCAAAGTGTCATATTTTGGGGTAACATATTTTGGTTTTCTGTATATTCCATGCAGTCATCCCCACCTTCTATCCCGAGGATGCATATATTCCTTGCTTTGACCCTGATTTCCTTCCCTGGGAGTAGCTATCTTGTCCTTTATCCTTTGCAACCCCTGGCTCTACTTTCTGGAAGATTGTTTACTCTCCATCATCCTCTTTGGCCTTATCTAATGCAGGCATTACCATATTTCCTGCCCATTGATGGTTGGGGACCCTAGAGTCTTTTAAAGGCTCAAAGGGTCACAGACTTTTAAAGTTTACACTTAAAATTTCTTTGGCAACATAATGCTCTTCAAAAACTTACTAGTCTTCTTATTTATTTGATTCCAGTCAGTTCCATATGACAGAGCTCATCCGTAGTTATTTTCTAAATGAACTTCTTAGATTTGCTACATTTCTTTCTCATCCTATTCCCCCACCCCTTCCCTTTCACTTAGTTGCAGGTAAGGTATTCAGTTTTTGTGGAAGAGCTGCACATTTAGACTCTATCCCAAGATCTCTTTTGTCAAATTCAAAGGAATTACTGAATACCTCACCTTCAGCTGGACCCTCACTTTGAGACAACATAATCCATTCAAAAGTTTTTATCACTGGATGAAATAGCCACAAACTTGACTTGATCCTTGAAAAAAGGCTGAGATTTTAATTGGCCTTTGATCTTTCAAGTCCTTCTCATTTTTCCTTTCACTTGTTAGGGTCGAGAAGCAGTTATCACTTCCAACTGTGCAAGACCCCAGTTTTCTGGTCCCTCTCAATTTCCTTCCATTCCCGCTTGGAAATGTGCCAGTTATTTTGTGAACTTATTTCAAATGCAGTCAACAGAAACTAATGCTTGCTACTATTTTCTTCTCCCCTAGGGTTATTGCAGGTGGCAATTTTATCCAATATTTTGCCACTACCTAACATGAATTGCTGTCCTTCCAACAACTGCTCACAGTTTTCTCACCACCTGATGACCAACTCCTAATCACTGCCACAAATTTTAGATAATATTGTTTGGTAGGACCCCACTTCTCTATCAGTCAGGATAGACTAAATTATGCTAGTGTGACAGATGACCGTGAAATCTTACCAGCTCAAACCTACAAAGGAGTATTTCTGGGTCACTGCGAGTCAGCAGGAGTCTCCATTTATCAGAGCCACTCAGAAACCCAGGCTAATGGAGTCACCACCATCGCTAACATTGCTTGTCACTACACCAAAGGGAAAAAAAATGTGGTAAGCTGCACAATGGCTCTGCTTCTGCAGAACCATTTAAGAACTTTAAGCTTCTGCTTAGAAGTGTCACTTGTCACTTCCACTGAACTTTCGCCGACTAAGCAAGTTATATGGCACTTCTAACTTCATGGAGACAGGAAGGTATTATCCTACCACATATCCAGGAGGAGAATCAGAGATATTGAGGGAATGGAACTAATGACTACCAGTCTCACATACTTTGTTCATTTTTATTGTGGCTCCTGTCATTTTCTTGTTACTTGTTAGAGTTCCTTGTAGGGTCTAGAAGGTATTGCTCCCTCATCAGTTTTCAGTGCTGAAATTATCTTCTCTCTGCCACTGATCTGTTAACTTTGTCTATGGTGTCCTTCACTGAGAAGAAATTCTTTGTGTTGATGTAGATCAAGTCATCAGTTTTTTCCAGATGAAATTTTCTGCATTGGGGGTCTTGTTTAAGAAATCCTTTCCCATCCCAAGGTCACAAGATGTGATCATATACTTTCTTCTGTTAACTCCATATTATACTTTTCACATTTAGATTTTATATATATCTAGAGTTCACATTTTGATTTATGGCTGCATTGGGTCTTCGTTGCTGTGCGCGGGCTTTCTCTAGTTGCAGCGAGCGGGGGCTACTCTTTGTTGCAGTGCATAGGCTTCTCATTGCGGTGGCTTCTCTTGTTGCTAAGCATGGGCTCTAGGTGCATGGGCTTCAGTAGTTGTGCCACGCGGGCTCAGTAGTTGTGGCTCGTGGGCTCTAGAGCGCAGGCTCAGTAGTTGTGGTGCACGGGCTTAGTTGCTCTGCGGCATGTGGGATCTTCCCGGATCAGGGCTTGAACCCATGTCCCCTTCGTTGGCAGGCGGATTCTCAACCACTGCTCCACCAGGGAAGTCCAAGCGTTCACTTTTTAAAAGGTGTAGAGATCTTTTATTGTAATCCTTACAATGAGCCAATATTCTCAATATCATCAACTATAAAATTCATTATTTTTCCACTGATTTCTGATTCCATGTTTATCATATTTCAAGTTCATTAACATCTGTTTCTGTTCCATTGACCTATTTATTTGTTTCAACTCCAGTTCTACACTAGTTTTAGCACTATGGTTTTGTAGAATGTGTTAATACATATTAGGGAGAATCTTTGCTTTTCTTCGAAGTTTTTTTAGTGATTATTGATCTTCTATTCTTCCCTGTACCTTTCAGAATCAATTTGTAAAGTTTCTAGATTACTTTTGATAGAAATTCTACTAAGAGTATCAATTAATTTGAAGGATAATTTACATCTTTGTGATGTTAAAATTTCCCATTCTTTAACATGGTATATCTTTCCATATATCCTGGTCTTCATTTATGTCTTTTATTAGATATTTAAAGCTTTTTTAGTATATTCTTTGATAGGTTAATTTCTGTATATTATGTAGTTTTTTATTGCTACTGTGAATGGTATCTGAGTTTATATTACATTTTCTGGTTGTTAATAAATGATGTAGAGGGAGGCTATTGATTTTTAAATTTTGTTAATATTGCAACTGGGCTTACTAATCTAAAAAATTATCTGTTATTCTCTTGAGTTTTCTATTTATATGATCACATTTATCATTTGAAAATAATTACATTTTCTTCTCTTCTTCTCCAAACCTTAAATCTCTTTCCTCACTTTTTAATTTGTATTATTATAATGCTAAGGTTGAATAGTGGTGGGGATATTATTTATCCTTGGCTTGTTCATAATTTTAATACCTTCATTAAGCATGATGTTTTTCGAGGTGTAAGTTATATTCAGCGAAAATCGTAGATCTTCAATGAACTATTTAATCAGTTTTGGTGGACACAGACATTTGCTTCACCTCAGAATGCCGCCTTGTGCTCCTTTACAACCTCTCCCCTCTCCAGAAGCTACCACTATTCTACTTTTTATAATTATGTAAGTTTTGCCTATTCTAGAATTTCATGTGAATGGAATTATAGCAGAATGTATTTTTATATGCCTCGTTTCTTTCCATCAGGATGGTATTTTAGAGATTCATCTATGTTGTCACTTGTATCGGTAGTATGTTCCTTTTTACTGCTTAGTAGTATTTCATTGTATGACTATACCACATTTTGTTTATTCTCCTTTTGATGGGCATCTGGGTTATTTCCAGTTTGGGACTATTATGAATAAAACTGCTATGAACATTCTTACACAAGGCTTTTTGTGGACATATGTTTTTATTTCTCTAGGAGTGGAATTGTTGAGTCATAGTGTATTTGCATATATAACTTTTTAAGAAACCACCAGTTTTCCAATGTGATTGTTTCATTTTATACTTCCACCAGCAACATGTGAGAGATCCAGTTGCTCCACATCTTATACAACATTTAGTATTGTAAATTGTTGTAAATCTATTCCATTTTACTCGCTATGTCAGGTATGTATTGTCCTTATTGTCCTTATTGTAATGGTGCCTAATTGTTTTAATTAGCATTTCCATGATGACTAACCTTTTGAGCCCTTTTTTTTCATCTATGTACTGACCATTTATATATCTTCTTTTGTGAAATGTTTGAGTTTTTTGCCAATTAAAAATTTTTTGCTGTTGTTTTCATTTTTATCATTCTGTTGCAAGAGTTTTTTATATACTGTTGATACAAGCCCTTCATCAGATAGATGTGTTATGAATATTACTCTCAATCTGGCTTGCCTATTTTTTTTTTTTTTTTTTTTTTTC
>NW_006771376.1:383643-397766 GCF_000442215.2 Lipotes vexillifer
CCGCGGGGCCTCTCACTGTTGTGGCCTCTCCCGTTGCGGAGCACAGGCTCCAGACACGCAGGCTCAGTGGCCATGGCTCATGGGCCTTGCCGCTCCACGGCATGTGGGATCTTCCCGGACCAGGGCACGAACCCGTGTCCCCTGCATCGGCAGGCGGACTCTCAACCACTGCGCCACCAGGGAAGCCCTGCCTATTTTCTTGATGGTGCTTTCTGATGAATAGAAATTTTTAATTTTGATGAAGTCCCACTAATTAGTCTGTTTTTTATGGTTTATACTTTCTGAATCCTCCCTGAGAAATCTTTGCCTACTCAGAGGTCACAAAAATTTTCTCCTAGTACTTCTAATAGCTTTATTATTTTAGCTCTTATGTTTCAGCCTGTGATCCTTCTCAAATTGGTTTTTGTGTATAGTGTGAGGTAGGAGTTGAGGTCCTTTATTTCTCATATGGATATTCAATTTTTCCAGCACCATTAATTGAGGATATTTTCCTTTATCCATTGAATTTCTTTGACATTTTCATCAAAAAATCATTTGACTGTATATATGTGGGTCTATATCTGGACTCCCTATTTGATTTTGTTGGTTTATTTGAATACCCTTCCTCCAATAGTACATTATCTTGGCTGCAGTTTTGGTTTGGATTTTTTTGATCTGAAAAATGTGATTATTTTGCTTTCATATCTTGAAGAGATAAAATTATGATAGAATTATTTTTGCTGGAGATAGAATTATGTTTGCAGTCTTTTTTTTCTTTCAGTACCTTAAAGTGTCATTCAATTTCCACAGCTTCCAAAATTTTGATGCAAAATTATCAAATCTTATTGTTGCTCCTTTGAAAGTACATATGTGGACTTATTCTCAGGCTGCTTTTTGCTTCTTAGCTTTGGTGTTCAGCTATTTGATTATTAAGTGTTTAGGCGTTATTTTCTTTGTATCTATCCAGTTTGTATCTATGCTTTCACCAAGCATCTTGAATCTGTACATTGATATCTTTGATCAGTTTTGGAAAGTTCTTAATCTTTCTCTCTTCCAACTTTGCTTCTATCTCATTCTCTCTCTCCTCTCTGCTTGGACTCCAATTGCACATAAACATTTGATCGTGTCTCACATGTCTTTTGTGCTCTCTTCTTTCCATTCTTTTTTCTCTGTGGGCTTCAGCTTGGATAATTTATTCTTTTATTTAAAAAAAATTTTTATTTAGGGCTTCCCTGGTGGCGCAGTGGTTTAGAGTCTGCCTACCGATGCAGGGGACACGGGTTTGTGCCCCAGTCCGGGAAGATCCCACATGCCGCGGAGCGGCTGGGCCCATGAGCCATGGCCACTGAGCCTGTGCATCCGGAGCCTGTGCTCCGCAATGGGAGAGGCCACAACAGTGAGAGGCCCGCGTACCGCAAAAGGAAAAAAAAAAAAATTATTTATTTGGTTGGGCCAGGTCTTATTTGCAGCATATGGGATCTTCACTGTGGCATGCAGGATCTTTAGTTGTGGCATGCAGGCTCTAGTTCCCTGACTAGGGATCGAAACTGGGCCCCCTGCATTGGGAGCACGGAGTCTTAACCACTGGACCACCAGGGAAGTCCCAGTTTGGATAATTTATATTGACCTTTGGGTTTACCAGTTCTGTCTGTTGCTTTTAAACCCATCCAGTGAATTTGTAATTTCAGATATTGTACTTTTGCAGTTCCAGAAAATCCATTTGATATTTTTATAGGTTACAATTATCTGCTCAAGTATTCTTTTTAACAATTTTGTCATAGTTTCCATTTTCCTCTTTAACATACTTGTAATAGGTATTTAAAACGCCTTGTCTGAGGCAATAGAAAAAGCAAAAAGAAGCAAATGGGGCTTAATCAAACTTACAAACTTTTGCACAGCAAAGGAAACCATAAAAAAAACGAAAACAAAACCAAAAAGACAACCTGTGGAATGGGAGAAAATATTTACCAATGACGCGACTGACAAGAGCTTAATCTCCAAAATATACAAACACCTCATACAACTCAATAACAAAAAAACAAACAGCCCAATCAAAAAATGGGCAGAAGACCTAAATAGACATTTCTCCAACAGGCACCTGAAAAAGATGTTCAACATTGCTAATTATTAGAGAAATGCAAATGAAAACTACAGTGAGGTAACACCTCACACCGGTCAGAATGGCCATCATTAAAAAAGTTTACAAATAATAAATGCTGGAGAGGGTGTGGAGAAAAGGGAACCCTCCTACACTATTGGTGGGAATGTGAATTGGTACAGCCACTATGGAAAACAGTATAGAGGTTCTTAAAAAAACTAAAAATAGAGTTGCCATATGATCCAACAATCCCACTCCTGGGCATAAATCCAGACAAAACTATAATTCAAAAATATATATGCACCCCTATGTTCATAGCAGCACTATTCACAATAGCCAAGACATGGAAACAAGCTAAACGTCCATCAACAGATGAATGGATATATACAATAGAATACTACTCAGCCATAAAAAAGAATGAAATAATGCCATTTGCAGCAACATGGATGCAACTAGAGATTATTATACTAAGTGAAGTAAGTCAGAAAGAGAAAGACAAACATCATATATGATATCACTTATATGTGGAATCTGAAATATGACACAAATGAACTTATCTACAAAACAGACTTACAGACATACAGAACAGACTTGTGGTTGCCAAGGTGGGGAGAGAAGGTGGGGGAGGGATGGATTGGGAGTTTGGGATTAGCAGGTGCAAACTATTACATATAGAGTGGATAAACAACAAGGTCCTACTGGGACCTTGGGAACTAACTATAAGGGAACTATATTCAATATCCTGTGAGAAACCATAATGGAAAAGATTACAAAAAAGAATACACATATGTATAACTGAACCATTTTGCTGTACAGCAGAAATTAATACAACATTGTAAATCTACTATATTTTAATAAAATAAACTTTTTTTTTAATGTTAAAAAAACACCTTGTCTGGCAAGATGGCAGCAGTGGTGACCGTCTTCCAGCTGCTGGCCCAGGGTGGCCTGGCGGTTTGGAGCCTGCCCAGGGGCGCCATGTGCTTCAGGGTACGGTCCTTGTCAACTGGTGAGAAGGTCACGCACACTGGCCAGACCTATGACCATAAAGACTACAGGAAAGTTCAATTTGTAGGTTGTCAGAAAGAGGTGAATGAAAACTTCACCGTCAATCTGATAGCAGAGTAGCCTGTGAGTGAAGTCGGGAGTCAAGTGATATCATGTGACAGGGGTGGGGGGGTCCAAGGCCACCTCAAAGTGTACATAAACTAGGACAAAGAAACAAAGATGGCGACATGTGGCTACTGTGGACTACAGTTCAGAGAGCACCATCCCTAGGGGGATACATGGGAGCATTTCAGTGATGGAGTGAAAATCAGGAGACTGGTGCTGTACGTATTTTGCATCACTAGTGCTGAATAAAGGGTGTTCTCAAGGAAAAAAAGTAATAATAAAATAAAAATAATAAAATAAAAACTCCTGTCTGCTAACTGGAAAATATGGGTCAACTGTGAGTCTTCTATTTTTTTCTGAGAATATATGATCACATTTTCCTGCCTTTTCACATGCCTTATAATTCTTTATTGTACACTGGAGATTGTATATATATGAACTGAGACTGAAAAATTTTCCCTGGATAGGTTTTATCCTTCCTATATTAGGCAGATAAAATACAGGGCCAGTCACAACAATGTGATTAGAAAATGATCTAGATTAAGGTTGGGTTGTAGTTCTTTTTGAATCAGTCTCCCTCTGGTTTGGTTGAGAGCTAGTCAAGTCTCTACTTCCTTAACCATAAGGCACCATGGGAAATTCATTTATGCCTTTCAGATGTTTGAACTTAGCTCTTTAGCCTCCCAACCAATACACCTTCAAAATTTGGCAAATATCATGAGAGGGAGACCAGCTATGTGTCTGACACAAACCTTCCTCCCTCCCTCTAGCAGGACTTTGTCTCCTAAGTACTGTGAGTCTGTGGGAAATTTCACTTTGTTATCCTGTGCCCTCCCTATTACACACACCTCCCCCCCAGCCTCCTGTGCCACTCAAGCACATAGCAAATGTTCTGTGAAAGAAGACTGCCTATGCTTGAGGGTTCTTTTCAATCAAAGGCCCTGTATCTTTAATTATGGAAAATAATTGGACATTGTATTTTAAAATACTTTATCTTCTGTTTCTTTTCCTTTTTCTGAGACTCCAGTTAAATTCATGTCATCCACTCCACTTTTGTCATCCATACCTCTTAACTTTTCTTTATCTTTTCCATCTCTATATCCTTCCTCATATTTTTTTTTTAAACATTATTTTTGCCATTAGATTAGCAAAGATTTTTAATTTTTTTAATTTTATTTTTATTTATTTATTTGTGCTGTGTTGGGTCTTCGTTTCTTGTGCGAGGGCTTTCTCTAGTTGTGGCAAGTGGGGGCCACTCTTCATCGCGGTGCGCGGGCCTCTCACTATCGCGGCCTCTCCCGTTGCGGAGCACAGGCTCCAGACGCACAGGCTCAGTAGTTGTGGCTCACGGGCCTAGCTGCTCCGTGGCATGTGGGATCTTCCCAGACCAGGGCTCGAACCCATGTCCCCTGCATCGGCAGGTGGACTCTCAACCACTGTGCCACCAGGGAAGCCCTTCCTCATATTTTTTATGTTGGTTTTTGTCCTCTGCCTAATCTTCCAACTCTCTCACCTGTTCTTGGACTGAATACATTCTGCTATTTACCCCCATCTACCGAGTTACTTGTTTCAATGATTATATTTGTCATTCCCAACATTTCTAGTTTTTTTTTTTATAATTGCTTTTCTTGCTTTATATTTACACTGTCCTCCCTTATGTCTTGAAGGGAGACATGTATTGTCCTTAATGTAAATTCTTCTTCTGCCCAGTCTGTTCACTTCACTTCTGCTATAGTCATTCTTTTGTTGGTTATTTTTGAGCTCATGTTCCCTTGGAAGTGTCAGCTCTCTTGGCCAATAATGTGTACTTTGGGAGGAGGAGTGAGATTAAAGACCAGGTTCCAGCTTTGGCTTTTCCTGGTGAAGTTATGAGGGGAGTGCCTCAGGGTGTAGAGCCTCTGAGCATCTGTTCCCTGTTTGTCAATGACCACAGAGAAGCCAGAGAACCCTGCCTTCCAGGGAACATCTCTGAGCTTTGCCCTAGTCGCTCCTCTTTTCTAAGAGCTGCCTCGCTCTGTGTAGTCATTTATTCCAATCAAGGTGTGGAAGGAGAGACTGCTCGGTGGCTGGCTGCCTGCCTGCCTTTGTTTGTTGAATCTATTTCTCATCCTAGCTGGCTCCAAAACTGCCTTGGGGTTACCTTGCCATTTCCAGCTGGTGCTATGTTGATGTTTTCTGCCCACAGACATGAAAGGGCAGGCTACCATATATCTGGAGAATTGTGGAGGAGAGAAAATCCACAACTAGAAAGCCTTCCCCCAGGTTCTCATCCATCCATGATATCTGACTTTCTCCACCTCTGATCTGCAGTATTCTCCCAGACTGGGATCCGTCTGGCTTCTGTTTCTCCAGAGTTAGGTTCTGGGATACATCACCCATCTCTCACTAATACAGTGTTTTCGGGGTTGAGTTTGGGGGAGGGAATCTTCAGTCTATTTAATTCAGCATCAAGATGGGACTCTGAAACCTCCATCTGCTTTTCATTATCTAGAAATTTCCCAGTATTTCTGGCCTGCCAATGGCTCTTCATCTTATTTCCTATTTCTGTTATGTATTGGTTATTTAAAAAATTGATTATATATCTGTTCTGTCATTTCAAATGCAAGACCGTGTTCTGAAAGCATTCCTCCTCTTCTTTTGAAGGATCTCCTACTTGGTAAGAAGCTGGAGTCTCATCTTCCTTCTCCCTAGCTTTTCCGTCTGCAACACAGGAGCAAACGGACTAGATGGTGTTTGAGGGCCTTCCTCCTCTCATGTGCTATGACTCCAAGGATCGGGCCCAGCTGTTGTTTGGCTCATTTTCTTCTTTACATTCCACATTAGTTCAAAAATGTGGGTGGAGGTGCCACATTCTCCCTGACCTCATTCTGGTCATGAGTAGTCAGAGAACAAAATGGAGAGCCGAGAAATGAATACAGTTTCCTGTTAGAAGAAAAGCATAAACCATCTACAAAAACAATTCCAAAAATGAGCAGCTGAGCTAGGTGAACAGAGGACTATCCTGAGAAATGTAAACCTGGTGGCAGGGGCTGCGGTATATGGAGTGGGGGATAATTTCAGGATTTCTTATCATTCCCAAAGCAAAAGCAGACTTCCAAATTACTTTTATCTTGTTCTCTGGTCTTTCAAAGGCCCTGTCGCCCCCAGGAGCAGCTAATGACTAATGTGAGATCATAACCTCCCAGGAGATAGGGGTGTCTCTGTGTGGCCTATGATGCCAGAAAACAGGGTGGTAACCTGAATGACCTCCAAGTATCTCACCTATCAAATACTCTGTGGTGTCTCTTTGTAGGGGCAGAGACCACGAATACTTCTGGGAAGAGCTGAAGTCCACTTTCACTCTGAGAAGGCTTGGGGGAGTTGGAAAGAGCACCAGGATGCTCACTGTCTCCTAAATCTAACCTTGGACTTGTATTTGATTATTCAGCCCGTGGTCCCTGCCCATAAAGACCTGAGTCTGACAGCTCTAGAAGTGAGAGGGATAGGGTGGTGGTATGGCCTTTGAGGTCCAAGAATGAGGCATAGGCACTGTGCCATCCAAGGCACCCCTTGCCATCCATGATTTTAGGCATCACAAGGCCACAGACTATTGATCAAGGACCTCAGCTCAAGCCTCATATACATATGGGAAACTCAGGCTAAGAGAGGTCAGAGACTTGCCTGATGTCACATAGTGACTCAACAGCTGACTTAGAACCCAAGGCTTCTTATTTCCATGCAGGAGTCTAGTACCTGTACCCAGGCTCCTCGGGTAAGTTCCTGAAACTTCTCAGACCCCACTGAGTTTGAGGGATACCCTGGGTCAGGCATAGAGCAAGGGCTAATTAAACATGTATTACTACTCATAGTATGGTGGATGCTGTGGTGTGCTGCTGGGATCCCCCTTCGTGACTGAAGAGCTTGTTCCCCTAGCTTCTAACAGTACTGCAGGAAGATGGCTCTCAGCTGTAAGTCTTCTTTGGAAGCTACTTCTTGTAACCTGGATCAGGCCATTCCCCCTTCCCAGGAGACCCACATCCAATGGTGGAACAGTGCTTGGGTACAAAAGGCCAGCCCTGACTCTAACACAGGACAATGCTAAAGAGGTCATCCCAGCTTCAGAGTGCCCCATGGGGTTGGCTCAGGCCATTCCTGCAACTGTATTGTGGCTCAAAGTCTCTCTCTGCCCATTTCTTTTCTTCCTAAGGCGTTAAGCCCAAGAGCATCCCTAATAAACTTCCTGCATCCTAATCTCCATCTTCGAGTCTGCTTCCCAGTAACCTGTCCTGCCACACTTGGGTTGAATTACAGTCATGAGGAAGCTAGACCTTGGGAAGGAGCTGGGGTCAGGTGGCTTCAGTCATGGAGGGGAAGCCCTGAAAAGAGATGGCTCAGGAGGTAGGGCACAGACTCTGAACCTGGAGACCCAGATTCCTGCCTCCACAGAGCAGCTATCTGCCCTACTGTGATCTTGCCTGCAACCCCCCAAACAGATGGGGGGAAGAGGACATGCGATTATTGCTGTTCCAAACTGTGATCTTTCATGACTATTTAAAAACCATGCTGTGTGTCCCAGAGGATCAATCTCTCTCATTCTCATTGCCGCTAACCCCAATCTTTACCCTTTTCTCAGGCTCCATCCACTGACTTCCCTTGCTCTTAGCAGATGATCCTGTCTTCTCCTTCACAGGAAAAAAAAATGAAGCCTGTGGTGGGGCCTCCATTGATTTCCCATCTCTCATCCTTATTACCCCATCATCAGCTCCTTCCCTCCAGCCCAAGGAAGGAGTGGGTCTCCTAGGCTCCGAATCCTGTGCCTTTCCGCCTTCTCAGAGATCGCTATGTGCCAAGTATCATACCTCTTCTCCCTCATGGGACTTCGTCCCTCTTGGTACCTTCCCACAGGCACATAAACATGCTCAGGTCTCTCATGTCTTGAAAAAACTGCAATCTTTTCTCATCCATGTGTTCTTCAACTACTGGTCCTTCCATTCACCCATCCATTCACTCAACAAACTTTAATTGAACACCTACTATGTGTCAGGCACTATTCTGGGTGCAGGAATACAGCAACGAACAAAAGAAAATCCTGATTCTCATGGAAATTATATTCTATGGAGGGAGATAGAAAATAAATGTGTAAATGAGTATAGAAAATAAATGTGTAAATGAGTAATATTAAAATATTGTCAGAAGGTAAATAAATGCTAAGTGGAAAAAATCAAGCAGAGTAAAGGAACTAAAGAATGACTGGGGATGGGGGATTGGTGGATATCATTTTATATAGGGTGGTCAAGGAAGGCCTCCTTGGTAAGGTAATATTTGAACAGAGACCTGGAGGAAGTAAGGGAATGAGTTATATGGACATCTGGGGGAAGAATGTCCCAGTCAGGGGGAATAGTAAATGCAAAGGTTCTGAGGCAAACATACCTTGTGTGTTCAAGGAACAGCAAGGAAAGGTTGATGGAGTAAAGGAAGCAACAGCGAACATGGTAGGAGATGAGATCAGAAGGAGAGCAGGGAGCCAGGTCATGTAGGACTTTGTAGGTCAATATAAAGACCCAGCTTTTACCCTGGAGAATTCTAAGCAGAGGAATGACTTAATTTGCTTGTGCTTAAAAGGATTACTCTAGCTTCTGTACCGAAAATAAACTACAGAGAGAAAGATAGAAGCAAAGAGACCAATTAGGAGGCTATTGCAATACAGGCAAGTGATGGAGATGGGTGGTAGCAGTGGAGATGGAGAGAGTTCATCTGGTCTGAAGGTAGATCCAGTAGGATTGGTGATATGGGGTTTGCAAGAAAGAGAAAAATTAAGGATGACTGCAAGAGTTTTAGCCCGAGCTACTGGAAGAATTGCTATCACCTGAGGTGCAGACGGCTGCAGGAGAAATGGTTTGTTTTGGTTTTGTTTTCTTTTGTTTCATTGGCAGTGGGGAGCGGGGGAATGGAAATCATGATTCTTGTTGGAGACAAATGGAGATGTCAAGTAGGCAGTTGGAAATATAGAATTCAAAACACAATCCAAGCTGGAGATTTTCTTTGGAGAGTTATTGGCACATAGATAGTATTTAAAGTGATGAGATGACCAAGGGAGCGGCTGTAGACCCAGAAGAAAAGAGTTCTGAGTACCAAGTCCTGGGGTTCCCCAACATTCAGGGGTTGTGGAGAAGAGAAGGACCCAGCATAGGAGACTAGAAGGAGGAACAAGTCAGGTGAGAAGAAAAGCAAGAGAGGGGAGTGTTCTAGAAGCTGGAAGTGTTACAAGAGAGGGAATGAATCAGGGGAGAGAGTGAACAGATTGATGATCAGGAGACAGGCAGAATGACTGGAGTGATGATGCCCTTGAGTAGGAGAGAGAGCACAAGAGGAGGGCCAGCCTCAACACCCGCCTTTCACCCAGAGCACTGGCGGGGGGGGCAGGGTGTGTGGCAGGCAGAGTATGTGGACCCAGGTGCTCTGTCTCCCCTCCCAGCTCTGCTCTTCTCAAGGGTTTTCCCCCTTCTGCCTCCACCACCTGACCTCTTTCCTCCTCTCAGACCCATGAGGCACACAACTGGGGTAATCAGATCAAGGTCTTCCCAACCTGTGCATTGTCTTAGAGAAGTGCTAGACCTGGGCAGGACCCTGATGTTGTTCACTTGTCAAATTAGTCCCTTCCCTCAAGGTCAGCTAGAAGCCCACCTCCCCCGGGAACCCTTCCCTGACCTCCACAGCCCCAGTCCACTCTGCTTTCCCCTCTTCTCTCCTCCCACTTCCTCCTCCAGCTCCAAGCATTGAGGAGCATCCTTGTGGCCCTAGGGTGAGGTGGGGATGGAAGCCCTATTCAGCTGCCTTTCCACTTATCACCAGGAGGGGGCTCAGGGCAGCAAGTGCTTATGTCAACCATGGAAGGAAGGAACTTGGGGGAAAACAAGCATGGAATTTGGAGGCAAATTTACTCCCTTCCTGGCTTTGCAGACCACTTGTCCATGGTGGTAGTTTGCTTCATTAGTCCTGCCCGCTACAGGGCCGAGGGGGAAATCCTGGTGCTCTCAGTGAGAAATGGCCGGCTGCAGGAGAGCGTGGGGTGGATTCTTTTGGAGGAAAAGGAGGCAGAGACCGCGAACAGCTGACCCACTTCCCCCCCACCACATGGCCAGCGCTTGGCAGGGCTGGGAGGTGAGCCCTGGTGTCCTGGCTTCCAGCCTACTGTACTGTCTACACCGCAGTCCCGCCAGCCAAGGTTAAGGCGTTCCCTCCAGAGGTCAAGTTTTCTTTCAGTTACAACATGTGGGAAGCATGGGTGAGGAACCTGAAGGAGAATGAGCCTGGGTTCCTGCCCCAAGGGAGCTCTCAAAATGCCTATGGAGATAAGGCATGAGACAAGCAGAGAACACGGTTGACAGCACATGTCAGATCAGATCAGGGTGGAAGTAGGCACCTGCACCCTGAGGGGGACTTAGGGGAGGAAGTAACCGATTTGTCCAGTTTGAGAGAACCACTTCTGATAGACTCCCTTTCCCTGAGGGGAGGGGATGCAGCAGTGTGAATATCTACCGAGGGTGGAGGGTGTGGAGTGATGGAGAGGAACCACATTTTGACAGCAATGCTGACACCATCAGAATGGTGAAGGGCTGATGGGGATATTTCTAGGGTGAGGGGAGAAACTTGGTGGCTGGGGTCATTCCTCAGAGGTGGCCACACATCTCTCTGAGTGGACAGTCATTGCTACTGCTAAGGTTCCCTCTTAGAAACCCGAGGCCCATCACCATTTGTCTGTGGAGGTGTTGGGTTTCCTCGGAAAGTCTGGTTGTAGAGATTTCTTTAGAAGTTGTGTTTGTGATGATCTCATCATGGGAAATGAGGAAAGGAGGAGAGGTGCCAAATGTGTTATTGTGCTGAAAGTCCTGTTTTAAGAAAACAAATGCAAGATTGTATTCATTAGCCACGGCCAGCCACAAACGTGGAAAAAGCAGTTAAGCCAATGAGGCATAATACCCCACATCTGATGTGGGAACCTTGGGTGAAGTGGGCCAGTAGGAAGAAAGCCTGGTTTCCAGCTGGTGGGAAGAAGCAGGGAGGGAGGTACCCTGTAAGAAGACTGAGCCTTTGGTCATTGACTGGAGATGCTGCAGCTCACACAGCTTGTCTCGGGTCATCTTCCCCAGCAGGAGGGATCCAAGTGGAGACCTGGCAGTGGCCAAGACATGGTCCGAGAGAGCTCACTTCCATCACACACCGTATTTCTTCCAAAGAGAGGGACAGTGGCCTGAGAGAAGACAGGGAGGGAAAGGGGGCCAGGACTGGCAATTGGTGGTCCTGCCCCAGAAATTAGAGATTGACATAAAGAACTGGCAGGTTAAGAATGACCCATAAGGGAGGACTGAATAAATTGTTCTCAGCACTGGGGCAGTGAAGCCTTCCCTTGTGTCCCTACCAGGATTGAGGCTATGGTAAGATGTCCTGAACATGCCCAGGCACACTTTCTCAAGCCCAACTAAAACCAAATGACCATACTGAGAACATGTGACTGAAAACAGCAATATTAGTACTTAAGATTTAGCGCCTGGATTGAGATTGGGATTTCTGGATTTCAAGAGGTTTATCCACTGTCTTCCTTACAAGAATCTCCACTGCCGACTTCAGATGCTGGACCCCTTGTTCTCCGTGCCTTATTCTTCTAGCTGGAACTCTTTGTCATCCTGTTATGCGCTCTCTTCTCTGAGTCTGTCATAGGCCAAACCTAAGAGCAGGACTAGGGTGAGGGTTCCGTAAATGAGACACCTATGATGCAAACTTGAAGGAGGTGCTCTCTCTCAGGGCCCTGCAAGTGCTAATAACTCAACTACTTTCACGTGATTAGAAGTCATTAGAGAAAACCCAACTCCCATTGTGATGACAGATTTCCCTTGGCATTATGGTGCAGTTTTTATGTTCTCGTTTTGTTCTTTAATTCTGGCCCAACCCTCCTATTGGGAGGACAACCCTGACCCTCCAGCAGCAGGATACAGGCTCTGAGATGGATTCCTAGGACTGGGAGCATTGTAAACCTGGGTTATGGAGAAGGAGGAAGCAAGGGGGAGGGGGCGGAATGGCTCCAATTGGGACAGATAATGAAGAAGGGATGGTGGGTCGGATAGAGGTAGCTAGTTATATAAGCCCGGTTAGGGGTTAGGGGATGTTTTGTTATTTTGGAGTGTGTGTGTGTGTTGGGGGTGAAGTGTTCCCAGATGATCCTCCCAGGAGGATTATTATTTTAATAATCATTTAATAATAAATGTTATTATTTTATTTTGCCAGCCAGAAGCTTCCAGCTGGAAGTATTTGGATCTAGACACCTGAAGTCTACTCCAACACTCAAGTGCCAGAAATAAGAAACTTTCTAGCAGGAACCTGCAGTAGTCACTCTACACCATATTCAACTCTACACTGGATCCATTCGTTCAGGGAAATGGAGTTGACATCGACAGTCTGGGCTGGCTGGCTGGATCCAGATCGGCAGCCCTGGGAGCCCTAAATGAGTGAGCGGGGCAGGTTGGGGGATGTGGCCTTTGCCAAGACGTTAAGGACTCGAGGCCTGAAAATGCAGACAACTCAGGAGGTGATTTGCAGCAACCAGCCTGAGTGGAGGTAGGCCAATGCCAAGATACTGGTGTCACAGGGATCCTCGGAAAAAACACTCAAATTGGGCCTTAAACCCCCAGTGCTACCAGGAATTGATTTTTCTTTCTTACAGACATGAAATATTTTGAGTATTGGCCTTAGGTGAGGCATGTCAATGTCTCTAAGCTACTTTCTGAAAGATGGACTGCTTAGCTGCTCTATAGAGCCAAAAACAACTGTATAGCCCCCACTTTAAAGCTAGGTTAAGGAATCCAGTTGCTGGATTTAAGAGTATTCAAACAGATGAGGGAGACACTTGTCCTTTTGTATGTCAAAGGAGGCCAAAGGAAATTGTCTTTGAATTTCACCATGAACTCAGAATTTCTGTCCTGGGGAGAGTAATAAGAGGGTCAGAACACCCCTTCCCTTTGCCAGAATGGTGGTCTGATGTTCCTTATAGGTAGCCTGGGGAGCACAAGACTATGAAGGGTCACCATTCCTCCCTCATCAATCCTGAGTGAGCAGCGGCAATTCGAGGGCCAGGCCAAGGGCTGGAAGCAATCCGGGGCCAGGGTGGCAGCTCCGCAATGCCTTCAGGAACCAGGCTCCATCTGACTTTCTCCCCTGCCACCCTTACTTAGCTTTTGTCCTAATGGTTGCAAGATGGCTGCTTTACTGTCTGGTTTTGTGTCCGCACTTCAGGCACAAAGAGAAAAGGGAGTGAAAGGCAAAAGGTAAGGCTCATGCCAGCTAAACCTGCTCTTTTCTATTTATTTAATTGTGGAAAAATAAACACAACGTAAGATTTATCTTCGCCACTTTTAAGTGTATAGTTCAGTAGTAAGTGCATTCACATTGTTGTGCAATCAATCTCCAGTCTCTTTTCAGCAAAACTGAAACTCTGTACCCATTAAACAATAACTCCCCATTCTCCCTCTCCCAGTCCCTGGCAACCACCATTCTACTTTCTGTCTCCATG
Source organism: Lipotes vexillifer (assembly GCF_000442215.2). NCBI lineage: Eukaryota > Metazoa > Chordata > Mammalia > Artiodactyla > Lipotidae > Lipotes > Lipotes vexillifer. The sequence goes on from NW_006771376.1 coordinate 397,377, forward strand.
AATTTGACTACATTAGTACCTCATATAAGTGGAATCATACAATATTTGTCTTTCTGTGATTGGCTTTTTTCGCTTAGCATAATGTCCTCAAGGTTCATCCATGTGGTATCATGTGTCAGAATTTCCTTCCTTTTTAAGGCTGAATAATATTCCATTTTATTGCTGGACACTTGCGTTGCTTCTACCTTTTGGCTATTGTGAATAATGCTGCTATGAATATGGATGTACAAATATCTCTGAGACACTAATTTCAATTCTTTTGGATACACCCAGAAGTAGAATTCTTGGATCCTATGGTAGTTCTATCTTTAGGTTTTTTTTTTTTTTTGCGGTACGCGGGCCTCTCACTGTTGTGGCCTCTCCCGTTGGGGGGGACAGGGTCCCGACGCA
>NW_006771376.1:397875-409042 GCF_000442215.2 Lipotes vexillifer
TGCGGTACGCGGGCCTCTCACTGTTGTGGCCTCTCCCGTTGGGGAGCACAGGCTCCGGACGCACAGGCTCAGTGGCCATGGCTCACGGGCCCAGCCGCTCCGCAGCATGTGGGATCCTTCCGGACCGGGGCACGAACCCGTGTCCCCTGCGTCGGCAGGCGGACTCTCAACCACTGAGCCACCAGGGAAGCCCAATCTTTAGTTTTTTGAGGAACCACCATGATGTTTTCGATAGTGTCAACAATCTCCTTTAACAAAGGGCTTTCCCTGAAGCCCCAACCAGTGAATTTCACTTCCATCTCATTGGCCACATTAGATCATGTGACTGCCTCTAGCTACAAGGGAGACTGAGGAAGACTGTATTTTCAACTAGGCATAGAACAAACATTCCCTGACCTGAGGAGATTCCTGTGTGCTGGGATGGTCTAGCTGTTTGTGTCCAGGGCCAAATGTTTGAGTCGCAGCTGAGCCTGTCCTACAGACACTCTGCCTATCTCCTGCCCACAGTGTTTGCCCTTCTGGGGGGTATCAGCACCCTATTAAGCCACTGCTTCCAGGAATGACAGCCAGTACTCATTTCCTTCCCTCCTGACTTGATCTCTCTAGCAATTATGATAGAAGTCTTCCCCCAGCCTCTGCCATAAACTATATACTATACAGTTTATGCTATAAACTACCCAGTGCTGTTCCTTCACTGTCCATCACGGCTGAATTGTGCCTTCCCTGCCAGACTGTAAGTCCTCTGGGACAGGACCTGTGTCACCACCTTGGGGCACAAAGCACAGGACTGACTCCTGGTGGAGGAAAGGAAAGCAAATTCCTCTAGATTAGTTCTAAGTCCTGCTACGGGGCTCCTGGATCTCTCAACTCAGGGGCACCTCTCCCTGGGATGCTTCTCCCCCAGGTCTTGAGGCCTATTCGGGGCTACTCACACTGAGAACTGTGAGGCCAGGCCCAGGCTGGACAGGGCTGGACAGAGCAGAGAGAAGCAGTGCAGATTGGAGGGGAGGCTGATGACCTTCAAGAACTCTGGACCAGATGGCCTGGCCTTGATCCCTCCACTCCCTGCCCCATCCCTAGGAGCAGTCACACAGACACAGCCATTATCAGACTTACATTCAGAAACACATGTACACTTAGATGCAGAGAGTTACTCACAGGTATTCACAAATACAGACACCAATGCCTCACTGCCACACACAAACACACTATAATTAAGTTTGAATTCAGCACTTGCATGCAAGGGGGCAAATCTTGGTTCCTCCACTTAATGGTTGGATATCCTTAAGTAAGTTACCTATCTCCTTGTGTCTTAATTTCCTTATTTGTGAAAATGAGGATAATAATAGCATTACCTCATTGCATTGCTAGAAAGATGAAATGAGATAAAATGGTAAAGAGCTTAAAACAGTGGCAGACACACAGAGATGAGCACGTATTCATGCATATTTCCTAAGCCCTCTCTCATATTGCTGCTGACACTTGGTGGTGGGTCTGGCTGTAAGACAAATTGGAGTCCCTTTATCTCTCTGAGCCTCAGTTTTCTCACCTGTAAAATGGGGATAATATTATCTACATGGTCCAGCTGTTGTGAGGATTTAAAGAGGCCCCACATGGAAAGCTCTTAGCCTCTACCCTGGCCCACAGAAGCCTGCTACACTTTAGCTGTTGCTGTCTGTAACTAATGGAGAACAGGTCAGAGAATAGGTGCAGGGGCCAGATGTGCCAAGGCAGAGGCCTGACCCCCATCTCTCCCCAGGCTGGAGGTTCAAGCCTGACCCCCCCCATCTCCTCCCAGGCTGGAACTGGTTCCTATAAAGACAGAGCCCCAGGTCATGCGGAGGGGGTTGGGGCGGTGTCAGAGCTGCTCCCCCTTTGGGGGCCTGGGGTAGCCACTAGCCTGGCATGGGGCTGGGGGCAGGGCTGGCCGGGTGGCCGGGGGCGGAAGGAAAAGGGGAAAACCAGCTAGGTGGAAATTACCCTGCGGTTGGCTCAGGCGCCCACGACACACTGTATTTATAGAGAGCTCCCAGCAGCTCTCAATGCCTCACAGTCGAATTAACCCTTTCCAGGCCACGGTACCAGCCTGGTGGCGGAGAACACTGGACTGGGGGTCAGACAGCCAGATCCGAGCTCCGGCTCTGCTGCCAGCGGCCTGGAGGGGGAGCCGGGGTGGTCAGTGACCATTCACCTGTCCCCCTAGCAGAAAATAAACTTCGGATCTTGGGAGGGTGGGACAGGGTGGGAGATGGGCAGAGATCAGACCAGCGCCCCTTTACTAGGGCCCCCGCGTGGGTTTGGACACGGGTCAGGGGCGGGTCTCGGCCGGGTGCCCTGCCCAGCGGGCGGGCTCAGGCCTCTGCCCCAAACCTTCGCCGCGGGGCCAATCCCGCCTCTGGGGCGCACGCGGGCCGCCTTTCCGGGCCTGCAGCTTCCTCCAGCCCGCCCCGCCCCTCGGACTCCCGGGGCCGCCCCCGGACCCCTTTCGCGCCCGGCCTCGCGGCGGCGGCTGCAGCGACGGCGGCGACTCGGCAGCGCTCCGCCGCGTCCCCGAGTCCCGGGAGTCAGGCGCCGCGCGGTGAGTGCTTGCGTGGCGGCGCGCGTCCGAGCGGCCTTTGTTTGCGGCCGAGCCCTGACCCGGGCTGCCGGGCAGCGTGCCTTCTGCAGGGCTGCTAGAGCGGGCGGTGAGCCCCCTCTCTCGCAGGGCGCCCCCACCCCAGCCCTCTCCCCGGGCCCGGGCTGGCCTCCGCGCGGGGAGCTCGGTGGACCCCGGCTCTGGGTCCCGGAGGCGGCAGGGGGCTACCAGAGTCCAGCCCCGCCCCCAACCTTGCCTCCCCTCCCTGGCCGGCGGGGCCCGGGGCAGTGTGGGACCTGCCCTCTCCCGGGAAGCCGCTGGAGGAGGCTGGGCGGGTAGCTGTGATCGCGGAGGCCCTGGGTGTGCAGGGGGAATAGAGGCAGATCTGTCATTGTGTTGATGATTCTGGAAAGCTTCACGAAGCCGCTAGCTGGAGCTAGGAGGGAAGTAGAGTCTCGCGGAGTCCCTGCAGAGGAAAACACCCTGACCTGACCACTAGTTCTGAGGAGGGGGAGGTGCCAGGGAGAGGAGGGCGAGGGGATGGATCGGGGAGGGGGGTCCATTCTGCCTGGCCCAGAAGGATGAAGGAGTGGGCGACTGGAGGGCTTCCACGGGCAGCAGTGGGCACGAGGGGACAGATTCTGAGAAGGACAGGCAGGGACAGCTGGCCTGGGTGAAGTGATGCCTAGTTGTTGGAGGGTGGGAGGCAGAGCACGAGGGAGCAGGGGTGGGGCCATTTGGGCTTGGGAAGTCTCAGGGAGATGGTGGGTGGGGTAGGATGGAGAGGGGGTGGAGGAAAGGTAGGGACCCAGGGTGGGGACACCCTAGAGTGGAGGGGATTGGATTGAATCCCAGTGTCCCAGGTCCTCTATTGCTGCTTAGCTAGCAAATTGGCAGCTTTGGGGGCCTAAGGCGGTGAAACGCCAGAAAAGGGGATTTCTTTCTCAGCCAAACCTGCCCTAATGAGAAATGCGTGATGGATGACTCAGATATGGGATCTATCATCGAGGAAAACGTCAAGCAAATAGGAAGGCAAAAACCACTGGGGAGTTGGGAGGGTTTGTTTGACTTAATTGAGAAAAACTATTTACCTTCAAATTGGATGTGGATAATTGTAAATGAGTCTGATTTCATCATTAAATGAAGGCCCTAGGTCCTTTTCTTACATGCTTGTCTTTAGCAGTTAGCGTCTATGTTAGAAAGTAATGAAGCTGTTCTGTTTTTAAGAGAGTTCTTTATTTAGTTCAGCCTCCTCTCTGACTCCCTCTCGCCTCCCAGAAGTCCCTAGGAAATCTGATGCTGTGCAGCCTTCCTTGTAGTTTGGAGCCCTGCACACAGGTGGGTGCTTTTGGAGGCTGAGAGAAATTGAAGTCTAAACTTGAATTTTAACTCTAAACATGTCCAGTGGGTTGGGCTGATCTGAGTGGCAGGGCTCTGAGGCTGTGCATGAGTGGTGGCTCATATTTCCAGCTCTTTTGGAAATGGGAATATTTTGGTTGAGTACATTCCCTGATATCTGGAGTTCCTGAGATTAAGCATTAACACTTACGTTAACCATTAAGCATGGAAATCTTTCTCCACTGTGTTCCACATATCACAGTCTGACATCAGGACACTCCTGATGTCAGTGAAATTTTCCTTCATGGCTTCAGATCAGCACTATGAACGTCCGTTTTTGCACTAAGGACTTTTGTATAGCAAGGGGACTCTTGAGGGAGTGAGCTTTGCACTAAGTGGCTTCAGTGATGCTTGTATTGGTCCCATGACTGACTTTGGAATTCTTTTCTCTCTTCAATGACATCACTGGTGGTTTCTCCTGCCTGCTTTCAGTGAACTTTCCAATTCATTCCAGACTCCTGTGTTCCAAGAAATCAGGCAATCCAGCTTGTTAGAGATGGGAAGGCTACATTAAAGCAAGTCCAAGGATGAGAAGGGGTTCTGGGATTTGAGGACCGCTTTTCCTTCCTGTCCTCAGCCCTCTGCACCTCTGTCTGGGCACCCAATGGAAGCAGGTTGGCTGAATGTCTGAGATACCCAGATGACTGATAGCTGGGTCAAGTGCTTGAATGTTTGTGGAAAGGACAGTTATAGAAGTGTTGTCCCTTCTGTAGAGCCTGAACCTGTGGCCCTGAGTCACGGGGTCAGGGGAGGAGGAAGAAGGGCAGGCAGGATGATGTCACTGACCATGAGCTTATCCTCTGAGTGGGTGGCCACTTCCATTGCTGTCCTTTTCCCACACCCCCAGGGCAGGAATGACAGGGAGGTCCACTGGCAAAAGAGAGAAGGCAGAGTCAGGGCCTGGGGGAGGAGGGCAAAGAGGGTGGGAACTGGTCCGTGTGATCTTTGAGAAATTTCTTTTGGTCTCGTTGGCTCAGAATGGATCAGACATCTGGGAGAGGGCCACGTGTGCTTTATGTAACCCTTGCCTGCCAACCCCAGTTCTGCCACCCCTGCAGTAAGAGATTCCAGATAGGCGCATTGAGTTTTCAGGTTTGGGGGGTGGGGCTGTGATGGATGCAGTTCTATGAGGTAGGGTATCATTAGCTCCATTGTATAGATGGGTAAACTGAGGCACAGAAAGAAGTCCCGTGCCCAAAGACATGCAGTTGGCAAATTCTGGGGCTGGGATGCTGTCTCCCTCCAGAACTGGTTCTTTCTGCCACTCTGGAGGCAGTCACAGTCTTTACCCCTCATTCTGGAGCCTGGTAAGATGTGCTAAGGGGCCCCACAGCAAGGCAGAGGATTCATCTGGGGAGCTAGGGAGAGGGCAGGCCTGACCTGGGTATCCCAGACTAGTTGTCCTTGCAGCCCAGTTGGAACCATTGCTGAGAGTTCTTACTCTTCGAGAGGCCTGGTCCTCAGCACACCTGTGCCTTTCAGGAGTCCCTCTTACACCCTCCAGTTCTGACCAGTGTTCCCAACCAGCTGCCCCCATTCTTCCTCATTCTCTTTGTGGTCCAGAGAATGAATGCCTCCTCCACACCCCTAATGCCTTTGGACCTTCGGCCTTCCTGAGGCTTAGGGAGGGTATGATGGAGGGAACCCGCTGGGAGTGGGGTTTGAGAAACATCTTTTGTTGGGAGCCTTGGAGCAGGGAGAGATACTACCTCTGGGAGGCAGGGCTCCCAGGTCACCCTAAATCAGTGTAGGCTCCTAGGAACTGGGCCTCCCATGGGGGAGACACTGGAATGTGTGCTTATGGGGATGGCCCTGTACTGGGGGATGTGGTGGCGGCAAGGGCAGTAGGGGCTTGAGCCCACTGGGAGGAGGAAGGGAGAGAGGACCACCAGGGATGAGCCAGACACAGAGATGGAGCTGAATTGTGATTTGCTGCTTTGGAGCTTGGGTGCTGGTGGAGCAAAGCGGGTCAGAGAAAGAGTACTGTTCCCAGGGACCTAGATGTATAGAGGTATAGCCTGACAGAGGAGGCTCAGTGCAGAGGATCCCAGGAGGACTTTTCCCCATGCCCGTGGCAATAATAACAAAAGTAGTAATAATCATTACCACTGTTTGAGTGCTAGGGGCTTTAAGTCCTCTCTGTATGTTATTTTATTCTTACAGCAGTTCTGTGGGGTAGGGATTATTACCCGCTTTTTAGTGATGTGGAATGAAATCTCAAAGAAGTTAAGTCATTTAAACTTGATCATGTGTCTAGCAAGGCTTCCAAGTTAGAATCTGAACCTAGGCCTGCCTGCTGTACCTGAGCTCAAACTGTACCCTGGGGCAGGCAAGGCAGTCTGATGATGCCATTTAACAGGTGAGGAATTGAGGCCCAGGGCCACTTGTGAGCAGGCCCTTAGTCACCTCTCATGGTGATTGATGACTGAGCGTGACAGCCTACACTCGTTTCTCTAGGCTCAGATTCCCATCTCTATGATGGGCATGGAAGTGGGCACTGGACAGGTGAACTCCAAGGAGCCTTCAAGCTCTGAGGACTAGTGGTGCCTGCTACACTCATGAGGAGGAATCCCTGGAGATCCAGAGGGGCTGGTGCTTAGGTGGAGAGGGGTCTGCAGCATTGTTTTGCCAGGGTGAACCTCTTTCAGGGTAGAAGCCTAAGGAATGTGAAGGCAGGGAGGTGTTTAGGTAGAACACATCTGGAGTAAGTGGACCCTTCCTTGAGTGAAGTCTGGAAAGGCTTCTGGAAGGGATGGGGTTTCCAGACATAGCTAGGAAGGCATTTAACAGGACTCAGCAGAAGTTGAGTGAATGCAGATACGTGTGTCACAGGCCTGCCAGGGCTTGACCTGGGATCTGCCCTCTGATTTGGTCTTATGCTCTCTCATGCCTTCCCTTCCTCTCTCCACTCCCCTCCTTTGAATCCTTTTATTCTGGCCAGACCTCTTCTGAGCTAAGTGTAGCTTTCACTTTTTTTCAGGGTTCTGTGTTTCTGATGGTGTGTGTGTGTGTGTGTGTGTGTGTGTGTGTGTGTGTGTGTACCTCCCGTGTGCACCCATGTGCGTGTATAGCCTCTGAACACACTTCCAGTTCTGAGATGGTGTCATACTGCCTTGTCAAGTGGCTGTTGAACCCTGGAAGATGCAAACTCATTTTGTGCTGGCCCCTCAGCCAGAAGAGGGTGTGAGAGGCAGGCCAGCCACTGTAGCAAAGTCACCATGTTCTCAGATCTACTGAGATGTCTATATTCTCCCTGGTTTTGCCTCCTCCGGTTCTGATGCCCTGACTTCAGTGTGGAGAGGGTGCCTCGGTGGGGATGGTCTGGCTTGGGGGGGTCAGGGGCTCTGCTCTGTCCTGTTCTCCCTCTTCTTGTTCTTCCTATAAGCCATAAGGGAAGCAAGCTGCTGATGCCAGCTCCACTCTGCTGGGCTGGCGCTGATGACACACTGCTGTCTTCACTTACACAGAAATCACTTGGAGAGGAAGAATTGATTTCTTCTCTTGGGTGAGATCACGGGGGTGGGGAGCAGTGCACAGTGGACAGCCTTGAACCCCAAAGGCCCAAACTGACTCATTATCAGGAAAAAGGAAGGCCAACAGGATTCCCAGGGAACTCTGGAGATCCCCTCGACGTTTTCCCCAGACTCCATTTATAGAGCACCTATACTAACTAGGACAGTTTAGATAATTTTGCTCAGTTGAGTCCTATAATCATCCTATGAGGGTGGAGTTTAAATTCCTGTTGCACAAATGAGCAAACGGAGACTCAGAGAGGATGTTTTCCCAAAGTCGCATGGCTAGAAAGTGACAGAGTCTGGATTTGAACCTATATCTCCGACTCCAGAGTCATCTTCTAAAACACCAGGGCTCACTCCTTCCATGAAGCTTCTCGTGACTACACCAGCCCAGCATGTGATTGTGGTCATAGCACAGGAAGGAGGCCAGGACCTTCCTTTGAGGGTTAAGGAGATGAAGACCCTGAGAGGCAATGGGCTTGCTCTAGGGAGCCTAGCAAGTCAGTGATAGGTCTAAAAACCCACATAAATCTTTATGTTCCTGTTTTCCTTTTTCGTTTGTTAATACAAAAGAATTACAGGCTCGTTGTCAAAGTTACAGGAGTATATAAACGAGAAGGTGGAAGAGTAGACCTTTACCTTCATCCCCATGCCCCAGAGTTGGGTTCACTATCACACTTCCAGACCCATTTTCTATATACAAACATTCATCCATCCATCTCTCTATCTATCTCAACACACAGGCATTCATTCATTCATTCATTCATTGAACAGTGCTTTGAACACTCATTACGTGCCAAGCCTTTGGTAGAACTAAGGATTTATTTATAGTAAATAAAGCAGATGTGGTTCCTGCTCAGGGAGGTCTCAGTATGACACGAGGTAAACAAACTGCAACGCAGAACAGGGACATCCTTAGAGTGGCAGGCCTCCAACCCAGCTTTTCTGCCAAGGTGACCCTCAGGATGTCATCCAGGAAGAAGGAACTGTGTTTGCAAAAACCCTGTGAGGTAGGGAAGAGGGTCTCATTGTAAGAGACCCTGATGAGAGGTCAGTGGGAGGAGGTGAGGCTGGGGAGGTGGGCAGGGCTGGACCAGGCAGGGGGCCCTGCATGCCATGGAGGAGCTGATTAGATATTGAAAGTGATGACATGATGCACTTCTGTTTTTACAGCAGTTTTTCTGGTTGCCGTGTGGAGTCTAGATGGGAGTATAGAACTGGGTTGGGGGACAAGAGAGAAAGCGGGGGACCGGTGAGGAGGCTTTTGTAGTCACGCAGGCAAGAGATGATGGCGACTTGGCAGACCAGAGAGAGAAACAGAGGTGGAGGGGAATAGAGAGAGTAAAGATATATCGGGTTGCCAAACTTTTTCTGTAAAGGGCCAGAAAGTAAATAGTTTAGGCTTTGTGACTATTGCGACCACTCAGTTCTACTGTTGTAGTGGAAAAGCAGCCACAGACAATATGTGAATGAATGAAGTGTGGCTGTGTGCCAATGAAACTTTATTTACAGATACTGAAATTTGAATTTCATGTGATTTCCATGTGTCATGAAATAGTCTTCTTCTTTTGATTTTCTAACCATTTAAAAAGGTAAAAACCTTGTCTTAACTGGTGAACTGAACAAAAGCACATGGTGAGCTGGATTTGGTGCTGGGGCTGTAGTTTGCAGACCCTTGAGATATATTTTGGGGTCAGGGATGGCTGTTCTTGGCGATGGATTGTAAGGGTGTGGGAAATCAGGTTTCTGGCTTGATCAGAGGGGGTGGAAGATGGTGCCTTTACGAAGTGGAAAGGGCTGGGGTGGAAAAGGTTTGGGGGAGAAATCAAGAGTTTGAAGAGGGGCATGTTAAGAGGGAGATGCCTGTGAGTCACTGGAACACAGATATTTAGGAGACAATTGGGTTTAAGTTTGGAGCTCAGATGAGAGGTGTGGACTTGGAGAAGTAAATCTGGGAGTTGCCAGCATATAAATGATATTTAAAGCCATGGGAGTGGATGAAATCATCTAGGAAAAAAATAGTAGAGAGAATTAAGGAGAGGGCCTAGGAGCAAGTTCCAGGGGGTTCAGTGCCAGAGAAGGAAGGGCCTGCACTGAAATATAGGAGATGGCGCGAGAGGTAGGTGACCAGATCTGGGACCATGGGACCATTTATTAATATAGAAATTAGGTCATATAACTCACAATATTCTTTATTCACATGACCTATGTCATGGGCTTATTTCCATGTAAGTACACCTTCTTTTGAAAGGCGGTATGCTATTCCATTATATACATGCACCATAATTAATGTACCAGTTCCCTGTTTTCCATTTTGTGCTGCTGCCTGGGTGTCTTTGAGAATGGAGCTAGTGTTTCTGTAAACCAGTCCCTGCCAACTATGGCCCCTGGGCCCAGTCTTTTGCTGCTTGTTTTTGTATAGCCCAGAAGCTAAGAATGGTTGAAAAAAAATCATGTGATTCATGAAAATTATATGCAATTCAGTTCCGAGTGTCCATAAATAAAGTTCTATCGGAACACAGCTCTGCTCATGCATTTATGCACTGTCTCTGGCTGCTTTCCTGCTGTAAGGGCAGAGTCGAGCACTTGTGACAGATATGGGAGGGCCTGCAAAGCCTAAAACATTTGCTATCTGGACCTTCACAGAAGAAATTTGCTGACCCCTGCCTGACTCGATTCTACATCCAGAACCAGCAGTAGGTCCACACACAGGCTGAGCAGGGTATTTTGAGCATCTCCGGGAGGACACGATCTAGAGAAAAAATTCTTTGATGCCCAACATTCTGCCATCAGCTCTTATTTTGAGTAAACCATTGCCCTTTTAAAACATCATCCTTTAAAATTCAAACCTCCTCTGCAAGGTTAACATTACATATGCATCAGTTAATCAAAGGTTGGGCCTACCTATGGCAACAACATTACTCCTGTACTTAAAACCCTTTCTTTCCTATCACCTACAAGCTAAATCCAAACGTGACCTCCTGTTCCAGCCCTGGCTTGCCCTTTAGCTTCTCCTCCTCCTGTGACCACCATCTTACATCTCCTGTCCGCCCACATGGAAGGGCCTGCATCCCTCCAGCCTCCCATACTGCTTCCTTCCTCACTGCCTTTGCCTGGGTTTCTCCCAGTGCCTGGAATGGCCTTTCCCGGCCTGACCACCTGGGGAGCTTCAGGTCAATTTTAAGGGTTCACCTTTAGGGTTATTGTGTCTCTGAGGTACCTCCAAGTGGTCCTCACTGTAACTTAAGTAGTACACTGTACTGAACTGCAGTGATTTCTGTGCACTCCCCTACTGTAATGCAGGCTCCTTGAGGACAGAGACAGTTGAGTCCTCTCTGTACCCATTGCCTGCCTAACAGGCACTCAGTGAAGAGTTAAGTGAATAGCTAAATACACGAATGAATGTATATTCAAGGACTCCTTCGGTTGTAGATAATAGAAACCTGGCTCAAACTGGCTTAAGGGAAAAGAAAAGATTACTCATGTATCTGGGCAGTCTGGTGCAGCTTGCTTCAGGCATAGGGGCTGAAATGTTGTTTTCGGGGCTCAGTATCCCTCCTGCCTTCACCTCTGCCTCTGTATCTGTTTGGATCAATTCTGTAGGTTATTGCTAGCTGATAGATTCATTGCCAACAGCCCCAGACCACATCCTTCTTAGCAACCTCAGCAAGAAAGAGTG
>NW_006771376.1:409193-429760 GCF_000442215.2 Lipotes vexillifer
CTCTGATTGGGTGTGGCTTGGCTCACAGGCTCATTCCCAAGCAAATCACTGAGTCGGGGCAGGGCCGGCATTCTCCTGTAAGCTGGGTCTGGTCACACGCTGAGGCCTGAGGCTGGGCATCAGCCCCACCGGCACCAAACGGACTGGGTTCCCTGCAGGGAAGTGGAGCCCTGTTATCACAAGGAGCCAGCCTAGAATGAGAGAGGGGCACTCTAGAAGAAAGGATGAGGAACAAAATAAGAGTATTAAGACTGACTAGTGAAAGCAGAGAAGGTCTGCACAGCATCTATTTTGCTTCTGTATCAAGGAAAGAAGGGACAGAAGCTGTTAAGAAGGAACCCAAGTTCAGGCCAGGAGGGGAGGTGATAATCTGCTTTAAATGGATTTGTCTTCTGGCCCCAAGGATTGCTGAGTGAATTTGGAGATAAGATCTCTGAGAAGCTATCAGGGATATTTCAGGACAACTGGGGTAGACAGTGGGGGTGGGGGGAGGGGGAAGGTGTGGGTCGCGGCATTCCAGTTTCCCAGTGTGTACAGAATCAATCCACGGTCCCTAACCGACCCCTGAGCACCTCCCTTGCCTCATCTCCTGACTGCCTCTCCTCGGAGTCCCCGTCTTCCCAGAATATACTGTGGGTGCTTGCTGCTCCGTGACTTTGCCTGTGCCAGACAGCTGAAATGTCTCCTCCTCCATGAGGTCCAACTAAACCTCCCCACTCCTCCGTGAAGTGCTTGACCCTCCATTTCTGTAATACCTGCTATAAACCTGCATCATGTTTGTTGTGTGAATGGATAAATGAATGCTGGAAAACCTAAGATGGGCGAATAACCAGTTTTATGGGGAATAAGGTAGATTATGGGAAGAACAGATTGGTGACCTTAATCCCTGACAAAACCCTGGAACTAATGGTCAGTTGAGCACTTGAGGAAGAGTCCAGCTCCTTCAAATGAGCCTTTTTTCTGGTTCTTCTCCACTTGAGTGGTCCCCTGCCAGAAGCAGTGACACTTTGGGGATGAGATGGATGGGCAGCTGGGTGAGTGGCAGCACAAGAGTAGGAAAGCTTGTGACCCCAAAGCCCTGAATAGTGGATGGACGTTGATCCTGGGGCAGACCCTAGTGCTGTACGGCTTTCCTGTTCCTGTCCTCTCCCTGAGGACCTTGATGACACAAGAAACAAAGTGGGGAGAGGAGGGCAACCTTTTTAGATAAATTCATTTGTTCTCTTCTTCATCCACCAAAAAATTATTGAGCACCTTCTATGCACCAGGTGCTGTCAAAACAGTATTTCAAAAATGGCATCGTTACATAACATCGTGGCCTGGTTACATAACACTGTGACTGCACTTAATGCCACCAAATTGTACACTTAAAAATGGTTAAAATGGGAATTCCCTGGGGGTCAAGTTGTTAGGACTCCACGCTTTCACTGCCGAGGGCCCAGGTTCGATCCCTGGTTGGGGAACTAAGATCCCACAAGCCATGGGGTGAGGCAAAAAAGAAGAAAAAGAGGTTCAAACGGTAAAGTTCATGTTGTGTGTATCTTGCCATAATTAAAAAATATATATCATGGCAGTCGGAGTGAGGGACTCAGCTTAACTGAATGAAATGTAACAGTAGCAAATGAAACATCCTATAAAGCTCCACCCCTTCCCTGAATTTTTCAGAAGAGGATGGCAGAGATGTGGATCTGCAACAATGTGAGCAAATGACTTCTGGCTGTTGGCCACAGATTTGACCGTCTATTATTTTGGGTTGTTTTGGTGAAAAATGTGGCATGGCTGCCCAATATGACCTCTGCCAGGGAGAGGAAGATCCAGTACTTGCAGGGCTGTTATAAGGGAGGGGGCAGGCTTGTTCTGCATGGTCCAAGGGGCCGGATGAGGAATGATACGGGCTGACAGACTTTGGCTCAGTAAAAGGTAGAGCTTTCCACCAATGAGAGCTGCTCAAAAGCCAGTGGATTTCTTTGGGAGGTGGTGGGTGCCCATCCCTAGAGGGAGCAAACAGAGGGTGTGGGAGTGGCCAGAGAAAGGTTCCCCGTTCTCCGACCTGACCATTAACTTCTGCATCTTCTTCAGAATTTGTTGTGGGTGGCGGGGGGCTCTTCTCATTCCATGAGCTCCCTCAGTGATCCCAACTTCGGCTTCCATGAATAGCTCCCCCGTCCTGTTCTGAGTACCAGCTCTGTGTGTCCAGGAATCCATCAGACATTTTGTCACGGATGATCCATTCCAAGCCCAATCAGAATTGTTCTTCCCCCCTCATTTCCAGGTCTCCCCATCTTCTGTGTGTGACACACGCACCCATTGGTTGAAGCCTTCAGTACATCTTTGGCTCTTTCAGCCCCTCGCATACAAACGATCCCTAAGACCAGTCATGTCTACCCTTGAAATATCTCCTAAGCTGTGCCCAGGTATCATTAAGTGACTCTGATGAGACAGTGTTCAGTTCATGTTTTGAAACACCTATTCTAGATGTGGTTTCCTTTTGCTGCTCTGAGCAGTGGCAATTTTCACGGGGTGGGAAGAGGGGGAAGAGAAGGCGGGAGAGGAAGGGAGGGATGAGTCCCTAAATTAGTCACTTCGGATGCTGTAAGAAAGACCCAAAATAACGGTGACGCTAGAACAGATGCTTATTCTCACCCAAGTGACAGTCCGGGTATGTCCAGTGCTGATACTGCAGCCACTCAGGGGCCTTCTGTCCTGCTGTTCTGCAGTCCCCAGGGTGTTGCCTTTGGCAGCATGGTCCTAGATGGCTCACCACATCTGTGTTCCAGCCAGTGGGAAGGGGGAGGAGGAGAGGGTGTGCTCCTTCTCTTTAAAGGCATGCCCCAGAAGTTGTACACATCAGTTCCTCCCACATCCTATTAAGCAGAAAATGATCACATGGCCATACCCTGCTGCAAGGCAGGCTGGGATCTGTAGTCTTTAGCCAAGAGGCCCTGTGCCTAACAAAATATTCTACAGAAGAGGAGGAGAATAGATGTAAGGGGAACACTAGTGGTTTCTACCACAGTCATTTTGTACATTTCAGTGTGACCTGCATGGCAGTTAATTGGCTAGACCTTAAGGGTAGAGTACATGAAGGCTTAACGTACCAATGAAGTTCCATTAGCATCCAGTAAAGCGTTTTTTCTTTTATAGATGGGAACATTGAGCTCAGAGAGGGAAAGTCACCTATTAAGACTGCACAGCAAAGTGTCAGAAGTGGGACTAGAACCCACACTTTGGGCTCACTTTTTACTGTTTCAAAGAGATCTGGCTGAGAGGCAGACAAGCAGTGCCAGGAGGACAGGTCTCTTGGGGCTGGGCAGAGACCACCTTTCCGAGCCTGTCTACCTGTGGAGCTGCTCATCATTTGTCAGCACTCACCTTTATGGTTATCATATCTCTGAGGTGCCTCCAAATAGCCCTCACTGTGTCTTAAACAGCACTCCGTACGGAACTGCGGTGATTTCTGTGCACTTCCCTATTGATGCAAGACAGACGCAGCTTAGTCCTCTCTGTTTCCAGTGCCTGCCTACCAGGCATTTGGTGAATAGTTAAGTGAATAACTAAATACACAAATGAATGTATATTCAGGGACTCCTTCAATTGCAGGTAATAGAAACTTAGCTCAAACTGGCCTGGGGTGGGGGGCGCGGAAATGATTGGCTGAAGTATCTGGGCAGTCTAGGTGTGCAGCTTGCTTCAGGCATAGCTGGATCCAGGGGCTTAACTGCTGTTTTCAGAAGCTGTGCTTCTATCCTATGCTGGCTAGCAAAGATTGACACTGGTTATGTGGCTTGACCCTTCTTGCCCTCTCCGTGGGAAATGTTGTCCAAGCAGTCCCTGCAGGAATTGGGAAGAGGCAGGGGGTTAAGAGAATATAGGGTGCTATTGGTGGTCATGGTAGGGGCAAGGAGTTCCTCTTGGTTATCCCCAGGTCCAGGGCACCTTGGTAAAGAGCCCAGCCTCAGCCCTTGGTTTTTGGTTTTGGCTTTATGGGGGTACATCTTGGGTCATCTCTTGGGAGCTTCCCTGTGGCTCCACCTCTGCTGAGGTTGGATGCACTTACTGTACCCTCAGGCCAAGGGTGGCCTGGCCCCCTCACTCCTGCTCCTCTGGGAAAGCCAAGGCACCTTGCGGTCTTTCCTGGCAGGGTTCTGTGGAGTTCCCACATTTGGCTGGAACTGGGGTAGACGGGGGTGGGGGGCGGTACATGCTGACTCCAGGGCAGGTCCTGCCTGGGGATGACAATTCCCCTTTGTAGAAAAGGTGGGCAACGTGGTATGAATGCAGCGTGAGGTCTGTGTGTCTCCATGGGGCTCTGCGTACTAGGCAGCCCATCTGTCCCACTGGTCATAGGCCATGCTCTCATTCCCTGGCAACATCTTGTCTCTGAGATGTGTTTCTCCCTCCTGCCTTCAGCTCTGGGAGCCCAGCTATAGGGGTGGGAGTCTCTTGGTGTTCTCGGTTGTGGTGTGTCAAGGGCTTCTCCCCAGGGAAAGCATGAGAGTGGGAACTTCCCTGAGTCCAGAGTCTAGGAAAGGAGTTGAAGGGAGCAAATCCAATGCCCACCCCTGCGAACCTCTCATCCTCCCTCTGGAGGGAAGGACAGCTCGGCCCTTGGGGAACCTGATAAGTCTGGTCGGAAGAGAGGTGCTCCCTGACCTCCCCACATTTGTGGAGGTGGCAGGCAGTCCCAAGCGACCCTGGCAAGTACAGCCCAGTGGTAGGAATTAGCTTGGTGGATGAAGGAGAAGTCATAAGAAAGGTCTTGAGTGCCAGGCAGAGGCGTGTGGGTTTACTCCTGCGGTAAATAGGGAATCATGAGAGGTGCCTGTGGGGGAAGGATGTGAGCAGATTCCTACCTCAGGTCCTAAGAGGAGACATGTAAAATGCGGGGTTGTCAGGGATGCACTGGAGGGTCCCAGGAGGATCACAGGAGTGCTGGTCGCCCAGGTCAGGGTGGGAGACGGTGGGCATGGGCAGCAGTGGGAAGGATGAGGGAGGCCCAGGAAGGACAGGCCTTGGTTCTCTCTGGGGGTGAAAGAAAGGAAGGGAGACTCGGAATCTGGGAATTTCTTAACCTTAGTCCCTGTGATTCCTTCAGTGGGCAGGCAAGCATGGCAGGCCGCTGCCTGCCAGCACTTCCTCTGGGCTGTGGTGGCCCTTGTAGGCAGGATGTGGTGCCCGCCAAGGGTGACTTTATGAATGGAGCGTGAAGGCTGCTGACTCAGCAGGTGGCAAGGCTTTGAGGCCGCCAGGTTTGGACCGGAAGTGTCTGGGAAGGAAGTGGCTGCTCAGGGCTTCCCCGCTGCGGACAGCTGGGGGTGGAGGATGTGCTGGGCAGGATGCACCCGGCTTGGCTAAGGGACTCCCTCAGCTCAGCTGCTGGGTGTGTGTGGGGGAGGTGGGGAGTGGGGTGCTAGGCTGGGATTGGGAGGGCTGAGGCTGGGTGCCTGTGACTGGAATTGACGCTAATGGCTGTTGATGACATTTGCTCCCTGGAAGGGCAGAGAGGTGTGTCAGGAGGTGGGGAACTCGAACCCTTCTCATCTGTGCTCTCTGGCAAATTACATCACACTAACGAAGTCCCCTCCCTTATCTGGGCTTTAATTTTTTTCTTCTTGCAGAATGGGACCAAGTCAGGCAGCCCGGCTCCCTGGGTGGTTTTGGAAAATGTGAAACCTTTTATATGTTTGTGAAATCGTGTTGGATAGCATGAATCGACCCTGGTGACGTGGTTTGGTCAGGAGGTGGCACGAACAGTCAGGCAGCAGCTGTGGGACACAGGGAGAAGGTGGACAGCTTGGTGGGGCTGGGGGCGGGCAGAAGGGCAGCCAGGACCAGGAGCGGGGCTGGACCCGGGGAGGTCTGGGCCTCCCTGGCTCAGGTCTGATGTGTAGTCACAGAAATACCTCGCTCGGTCCTGACTCTGCTTGGGGGGTCAGCCCCAGTCCAGGCCTCGTCCATTTCTGATCGGTCTTGGGCACTCAATACACACAGGTTTAACTAGCCAGTGTCCTTTCCCTTCAACCCCGTACTCATATACCAGGCCTTCTACAAGTCTCACCTGGAAGTTCCTGCACAAACACTGCTCCCTGTACGTGCCCTACACTGAACCCTTCCACATTCTCTGTCTCCGTGAGTGTCCCACCTGGTCACTGGGCTCAACACCATGGACACCCTGACTGCTCCCTCTCTCTCTCCCCTGTCCTACCATGCTGTCGCTTTCTCCCAGACCTGCTTTGTCTCTTCTGTCCAGCTCTTCTCATTTATCCTGCACATGCTGTCAGAGTAATCTTTAGGAACCACAGCTCTGACCATATCCTTTCCTCTCTTCCAGAACCTCCAGTGGCTCCCAGCTGCCTTTAGGATAAACTTCCAACCTCTTAGCCAATCTCTAAGTCTTATTCTCCCCTACCAGCTGTTGTCTTGAGCCAAACCAATCCGTGTACATCCTCGGCCTGAGCAGGCAGATTTGCCTTTACTAGCTGCCTTGCCTCTCCTTCCTTTTGTTTGCATACCAACATCTTAGAAGGGGTGGGTCCCAGCTGCCCCCTGCCCTGCTCCCCTGATCCAGCCTCCCCAGTGACTCACTTCCCTCCTGCCAGCATCTCTCAAAATATCCCTCAGCAGGGAGCCTTGTGCGGGTATAGGAGGGAGGACCTCCCAGCGGGCAGTTGCAGCCTTCCACCAAGCTGGTCCAGGGGAGATGAGGTGAGAGAGGGCCTGGGGAGGACGTTTTGAGACAAAGGCCTCACTTCCTCTTCCTCGTAGGCAGGGGCAGCCTTCCACCACGGAGAGCCCAGCTGTCAGCTGCCTCACGGGAAGATGCTGTGTGGACCGGGCAGCACGGGTATGCGTGTGGCCACTGCCCTGGGAGTGCTGTGGTTCTGCCTCACAGGTGAGGGGAGCAGAGTGGGGCCTGGAGGTGGGGGAGGAGGGGACCATTCCCACCAAGCCTCTCTGTCTAGCAGGGCTGGGGAGGTTTTGGCTAACCTCCTCCCAATCTCCTCTCTGCCCTGTCCACCTCATTCCTACCTCTGGGATCCAACAGGCAACTTACTTTACATTTTTTAGACTCTGTTTTCTCTTCTGTAAAATGGTAATGTGAGCACTAAATGCGATAACGCTGTTTCTCGAACAAACTGTATGTATGCTTCCTCCCCAGGGCCTTTGCACATACTGTTCCCTCTGCCTGAAAATTTCTGCCCCCGAATGTCTGCATGACTTGATCCCTTATTTCATTCAGGCCTTTGCTCAAATGCCACCTTCCCCAGGCTTTCCTGGCTACCTTGTATAAAATAGTTCATCTTCCCTCCCTTTCCCTGACCTTACTTCATGCTTCTTCCCAACATTTATCTCCACCTGACATATTATATGTTTGCTTGCTGATTGCCTGCTCTGCTCAAAGAGCAGGATGTATCTCCAGGGCCAAGGTTGATGCCAGCCACATAGCAGGTGTGTAAATCTTCCCACACAGTCCTTGGCACAGAGTTAGCATTCAATAATGGCAGCTACTTTAATAACAACATCATCATAATTCAAATCCTAATCAGTTTCTGCTCTAAGGGAGAGTTTGCCTTCTCCCGCCAAGGGGTAGACAAAGTTGAGTGTCTGGTGCCATCTGGTGGTCGGAAAGAGGAAGCACCGCTTTACCCAGAGCTATTGATCCTTTGATTTCTTCAGACAAAGGGCTTTGCCTGGGTGATTCCTCCGGTTTCATCCCCCAAATGCCCGAAACAAGGGGCACCCTGTTGGTCTCCAACTGGAGAGCTGGCCTGTGGCACCTGGCATTGTGGCAAGAGATCCAATGCCCCCATAAGACCTTTGGAGATCACTACACACTGCAAAGATGATGATACCCACTCCCTGTATGTTATTCATGATGAAAATACTAACTATAAAATGCTATTTTTCTAAGTGTGAGAAACCTTTAAAGAGTGCAGTATTCAGTTAGCTTTGTTTCGAGACTGTTTGATCGTCACACTTTTTTTTTTTTTTTTTTTGCGGTACACGGGCCTCTCACTGTTGTGGCCTCTCCCGTTGCGGAGCACAGGCTCCCGACGCGCAGGCTCAGCGGCCATGGCTCATGGGCCTAGCCGCTCTGCGGCATGTGGGATCTTCCCGGACCGGGGGCACGAACCCGTGTCCCCTGCATCGGCAGGTGGACTCTCAACCACTGTGCCACCAGGAAAGCCCTATCTTCACACTGTTTGAGTGTGCCTGCTTTGCTGGTGCCCAAAGCACACAATCTAACCATTACCCAAGAATGGCAGTGCCAGGCTAGGGGACACATCTCACCAAAAGAAAAGCTATCAGGAACCCCTACTTAACTTTCCAGGGCTCTAAAAGAAGAGCTGGACTGGAGGCAGAGGTGACTGGGTGGGAGGCTGCAGGGTAAATCCACAGGATAGAGGGCAGGGGTAGGAGCATGGGAACCTGCTCCACCGGGCTTTTCTCTGGTTATGTCATGCTCTTTTTTCATTCCCTTTCAATCTCAGCTTAATATCTCTTTATGGAGAAAGTGGCTCACCACCATATTTAAAT
The DNA here is from genome assembly GCF_000442215.2 of Lipotes vexillifer. Lineage (NCBI taxonomy): Eukaryota > Metazoa > Chordata > Mammalia > Artiodactyla > Lipotidae > Lipotes > Lipotes vexillifer. Next base: position 417,732 of record NW_006771376.1, read on the forward strand.
GCATGGTTATTCTTTCTTTCTTGCATAAAAACTAATCATGTGTATTTAGGAAAAGAAAAATGAAAAAGCACTTGAGATTCTTTCTCATCCAGAGAAAACCAATAATAACATTTTAGTGCATACTTTTTAAAGACTCCCTTTTTACAATTTATAAAGATAATATATATATATGGGAAATGCAACCAGCACAGACAGGTGTAAAATACCTGCCAGAGTTTTGAAAAGCTACCTCCTTGCTTTCTATCCATTGGCTTGCTTTCTTCCTTCGTACCCCTAATCACATACTAATAAGAATTTGTGTGCTAGTTTGTCCCTCTCTCCCACTAAAACGTAAGCTCTGTAGGGGTGTGACCTTGGTGTTGTTCTCCGTGGCATTCCTAACTCTTACCCCTGGCATAGTGGGTGCTTACTATATTCCTTCTGATTGAATTAGAACCAAAGGTAATAAACTCTTAGGACTTAAAAAAAAAAAAAAAAATGGGGGTGGACAGGGCCTGAAGTTAACCCGGAAGGGGAGGGGGACTAGGGAGGCCCGGAGTGTCCCGGCCCCTCCTCACCGTCCCACCCCACCAACCGCATCCCCAGGTGCCGCAGTGGAAGTCCGGATCCCTGAAGACCCCGTGGTGGCCCTCGTGGGCACTGACGCCACCCTGCGCTGCTCCTTCTCGCCCGAGCCCGGCTTCAGCCTGGCACAGCTCAACCTCATCTGGCAGCTGACAGACACCAAACAGCTGGTGCACAGCTTCGCCTGGGGCCGCGACCAGGGCAGCGCCTATGCCAATCGCACTGCGCTCTTCCCAGACCAGCTGGCTCAGGGCAACGCGTCCCTGAGGCTGCAGCGCGTGCGCGTGGCTGATGAGGGCAGCTTCACCTGCTTTCTGAACATCCGGGACTTTGGCAGCGGCAGCGCCGCGGTCAGCCTGCAGGTGGCAGGTGAGAGCCGCGAAGGGGTTGTGTGTGCCCTCCCTTTGGCACACCCCTCATACTTCCCGCAACCCCTTTACCCACTGCCCCAGGGCTGACCCGTGTCCTCACAGCCCCAGGCACCTTTCCCCTCCACTGTGTCCCGCTGCCCTTGCCTTACCTTGACCTCTGCCCTCTACCCTGTGCTCCCCTCCAGCCCCCTACTCAAAGCCCAGCCTGACCCTGGATCCCTACAAGGACCTGCGGCCCGGGGACACGGTGACCATCACGTGCACCAGCTACCGGGGCTACCCCGAGGCCGAAGTGTTCTGGCAGGATGGGCAGGGTGCGCCCTTGACCGGCAACGTAACCACGTCGCAGACGGCTAACGAGCAGGGCTTGTTCGACGTGCGCAGTGTTCTGAGGGTGGTGTTGGGCGCTAATGGCATGTACAGCTGCCTGGTGCGCAACCCCGTGCTGCAGCAGGACGCTCATGGCTCTGTCACCATTACACCGCATAGAAACCCCACAGGTTTTTGTTTTCTTAAATGTCCCCCTGGGGGTGGTGGTGGTCCTGTGTGCAGGGGTCACGGTATCTGAATCTAGCTCCATACCTTCAGTCTCTCGGAACAGTGAGATGCCTAATAATAATAACGGAAAAGATAAACAGGGTGCATAGGCGGCAATCTAACCGTGGTGGGAGTGGGTGAGGGTGATGATTACAGGTCCTCTCAGCTCTCTGGGTCCCCTGACTCCAGGGCTCTGGAAACCTCTGGAGAGAATGGAGAAGCATTCAGATCTCAGAAGAGAGCGGAAGGATAGGAGAGGAAAATGGATCCTGGCGGAAAGGGGAGTTTTGCTAGGGCTGGAGGCTGCTGTAGGCCGGGTCTCCTCCCCACCCTCCCACCCCGGGGATGGACCTTGTCAGGCCAAGGCCAAACTGCTATGATTCTTGTCAGAAGATTAGGGAGACTCCACGTCTGGAAGTGCTGAGACTTAATCTGTTTTTAGGTCTGGGGAGAAAATGGGAAGATGGAACGGGACCTGGGGGTTGATGGAGGAGCAGGATGCTAGGGGGTGGTAGCCCGGAGTGTCGGCGCCCCTCCTCACTGCCTGCCGCTCCAACCTCGCCCTCAGGCGCTGTGGAAGTCCAGGTTCCCGAAGACCCCGTGGTGGCCCTCGTGGGCACTGACGCCACCCTGCGCTGCTCCTTCTCGCCCGAGCCCGGCTTCAGCCTGGCACAGCTCAACCTCATCTGGCAGCTGACAGACACCAAACAGCTGGTGCACAGCTTCGCCGAGGGCCGCGACCAGGGCAGCGCCTATGCCAATCGCACTGCGCTCTTCCCAGACCTGCTGGCTCAGGGCAACGCGTCCCTGAGGCTGCAGCGCGTGCGCGTGGCTGATGAGGGCAGCTTCACCTGCTTCGTGAGCATCCGGGACTTCGGCAGCGCCGCGGTCAACCTGCAGGTGGCAGGTGAGAGCCGCGAAGGGGGGGGGGTCCCCTCCCTTTGGCACACTCATACTTCCCGCAGCCCCTTTACCCACTGCCCCAGTGCTAACCCGTGTCCTCACAGCCCCAGGCACCTTTCCCCTCCACTGTGTCCCGCTGCCCTTACCTTACCTTGACCTCTGCCCTCTATCCTCTGCTCTCTTCCAGCCCCCTACTCAAAGCCCAGCATGACCCTGGATCCCAACAAGGACCTGCGGCCCGGGGACACGGTTACCATCACGTGCTCCAGCTACCGGGGCTACCCCGAGGCCGAAGTGTTCTGGCAGGATGGGCAGGGTGCGCCCTTGACCGGCAACGTAACCACGTCGCAGATGGCTAACGAGCAGGGCTTGTTCGACGTGCGCAGTGTTCTGAGGGTGGTGTTGGGCGCTAATGGCACCTACAGCTGCCTGGTGCGCAACCCCGTGCTGCAGCAGGACGCTCATGGCTCTGTCACCATCACAGGTAGGGGCAGACGAACAGCTGGGGAAGGATAGAGGGGGCCATTGCCTTTTATCTGGACCCTGAGCTGGAATTTAGGTAGGCTTGGGTGGTCAGAAGACTTAAAACATTTTCATACATTTCAGGTGTTTCAAACTCTCCCCCAAGAAGTCCTTAAGGGACTTGCTTTATCGAGCTGATAGGAATCATTTGTAGTGTTTGCCCTTCTAAGAGCGTCTTAGGTGGTACCTGTGCTTCTTGTACAGGGAACTGAGTACCTGCCTGGATCTGGAGGTGTGGGCGGGAGTTCTGGAGCAGCCACAAGGCATGGCTCTGGAGTGCTTTCCTGCGGGAACCTCTCCAAGTGCTGGGAAGGTGTTGCTACATCACCATCTGATGCTGGGCACCGTCTGACTGCGAGGCCCTGAGAGACAGCTGGAGCTCTCCAGGTGGCCATACCCCTCACCCCATCAATGTCAGCTCTCCTGATGGAGTTGAGCGGGACCCAGGCAGCCTTTGGAACAGCCGGGCTCTCTGCTGCCCCCATGTGGTCAAACACTAGATCAACGCCGCCCCTTTGGCAGTTGCCGCAATCTCTGGTTTGGGGGTCCTAACCCAGACACACTTCCCTTCCTTTAGTGCCCACCTGAGTGGCACTCAGGTGAAGCGGGCTCAGGCCCACACTCGGGCCAGGAGAGGCAGTCTTCCTCCTTGTTTGGACCTCATTCTGGCTCCTCTGTCCCTCCTCATGGGCCAACTAAGCTTTCCCAGGGGTGTCCCTGCATTCTCTGGGGTCAGGACAGCAGGTTCTGTCCGTCTGGTTCTCCTATTTTCTCTTCCATGACTTCCACCCGACCCACAGCCCATGCAAGTCCTAATCCCTCTGGTGGCCAGTTTCTGCATAAGCCTCTGGATTCACAGAGGCTTCCTATCTTCCTGTTCCCCCCACTTACATGGACATTACGTGGCCTTCACTTATGCAAGCTCAGAGGCAGTGCCCATCACACTTGCCTTCTAGGCATTCAGGCTCATTCCTCCTTCTCTTTTAGGGTTTTCCTTCTGGCAAGGCTGTGTTCCCTCTGCCCACCCCCTCCCCAAGATCGATCCCATCCTCTTTCTGGAGACCCTCAGGTCTGTACTTTCTGTGGAGGAGTCACTGCCCTGGGCTGTTGGATGTCCCGAGGGGTCTCTTTGACCTTTTAGAGAACAGTATATGGTCTGATGTATCCACAGGAGAGAATCAGAAATATTAGATACAGCAGGATTGACAGAGAATGTAAAGCTTTCAGAGGAGGAGTGGTCAGAATGGGCTGGAGTTTCAGGAGAAGTCTCTAGGGACAGGTGGGAGTTGAGGGGAACCTTGAAGGATTGGTGAACTCTGTGATAATTTGCACACTGAGCTGAACTGGATATTCACCACACTGTGTAGAAAGGGCTTGTGAATATAAATGTGGTTATACTCATGTACCTGAAGATGCAGGTCTGAGCCCTACTCTGTCCTTGACTGGTGGGATGAGGGCAAGGCTGACCTGTGCTCCAGGCACCAACAGCAGCCTAGAGGTGGACATAGCAAGAGCCCCTCCTCCTGGGTACTTCTGTGGCTCTGCTCCATGCTTTGTTGCAGGAGCCCCATCCTGGGATCCCCAGGGGTTTCTTCAGTGTGCTTCATGGACCAGCCCCTCCTGTCAGCTGCCATCCTCCTCTCCTGCTCACTGGGGACATTTACCCCACCTAAGAGAAAAATCTTTATTGAAAATTTCAGTAGCTGACATTTAAAGTGCTTTCTTTTCACAGATGAGGAAACTGAAACCCAGAGAGAAGAGAGAACTTTCCCAAGGCCACAGGCTAGCACAGTGGCTCTGACGCTTTCAGTGATTAGACACCTCTCTGAAAATTGGATACGTGATAAACGCAGTCACTTGCATTTAAGTTTTGAGGGTTTGTGGCCCCTCTAAACTCAAACACAGGGGTCTGTGGACCTTGGCTCCGACAGCCTGCCGTAAGCAGATGAACCGGAACCAGAATCCAACTTTTAGCCTCTCAGCCTAATTTTCTCTCCTCCCCACCACCCAGCCTCCTGTTTTTGTGAGAGCAGGTCTGGCCTACTTTGGAGCCCTTGGCCTGTATTTTGCTTCAGGCAGCTTTGAGCCTTGTTAAACACTCTGGGATTGAGACTTTCAGTCCTCCAGCCTGGTCTCTCCCGCACCCGGGGTTGCTGTATGTGGAGGGGGCTTTATGGAGCAAACACTGGACGTGGAGCCTGGAGATGCAGGTCTGAGCCCCGCTCTGTCCTTGACTGGTGGGATGAGGGCAAGTCTGACCTGTGCTCCAGGCACCAACACCAGCCTGAGGGTGGACATAGCAAGAGCCCCTCCTCCTGGGTATTTCCGTGGCTCTGCTTTCCTGCAGGGGCCCCACCCTGGGATTCCCAGAGGTCCCTTCCATGAGCTTCAGGGACTGACCCTCCAGGCCCCTCATATCAGCTCCTGTCCTCCTCCCCTGCTCCTGCTCGTCAGGGTGATGGGTCCCTTTGCTGCCGGTATCCAGAGCGGCAGCGTTGCCAGCCATACCCGTTGAAAGTGACATTGCCTGCAAATCCCTGCATCTGTGTCACGGTTTCCACTGCCCAAGGGTTCATGGCACTGCTGTCTGCTCTGACAGCACCTTCTGCAGGAGCTGCCTTCCCCCTGGCTTTTGTTAGATTTGTTGTCTCCAGGGCCTCTGCTCAGGACCCCGCGTGGGTCCTGGGACTGGGCTGGAGGATGGTGTGCTCAGAACAGCTGCTGGCCCTGACCCAGGCGAGGGTGGCTCAACTCCTTCCCTCTGCACTGAGATAGCTAACAGGGGGGCCCTCAGTGTTTCACAGAAACATTCCCCTGGCAAGTCTCCTCTTGGGTAAACCCAGAGCCTTCACTCTGGCACCCTCGGTGTCCGCCCTCATCTTTACACGGGAATCTGCAAACATCTTCTGTCAGGGGCTGGATAATGTATATTTTAGGTTTTGTGGGCCACGTACCGTCTTTGTTGCTACTGCTGCTGCTGCCTGTCCTTTTGTTGGTAACTCTTTACAAATGTAAAACTATCATTAACTCAAGGGTTGTACAAAAACAGGCCACAGGCCAGATTTGGCCCACGGGCTGTAGTTTGCCAACTCCTGATCTATAAGATGGGGGGTTATCACCAGGTGGGACATTGGGTAATCAGGGAGGGCCTCCCGAGGAGGAATCGTAAGCTAGATGGGGAGTTAGGGAGCAGTTTTTAGGTAGAGGAAACTGACAGCAATGGTGAGGGGGCTGGAAGGAGCCTCTGCAGAGAACGGTTAGGACACCAGTTCGTCTGGAGCAGTGGAATTACAAAGAAGAAGACTGAAGCACTATTCTCAAGTCAGTAGGGAGCCATGGAAGGTTCTTGAGCATCATCAGCCACAGACTCTTCAGCCCTCCCAGGTTGAGGCATGTCCACGGCAGCCACGGCTGTCAGGGTTTAGAGGGTGTATGGATGGGCAGGGAAGGGGCACGGGAACTTAAGTAAGCTCTCTTCATGGTGTCGGGGCCCAGTGAGGGTAGGAGCCCCTGTTCACACCTTGGAGGCAGAGGGGCTGTCCTCTGGGCCACTGGGGGCCAGGCATGACAGTCTCTCTCCATTCTCCCCACCTCCCCTCCCAGGGCAGCCCATGACATTCCCCCCTGAGGCCTTGTGGGTGACCGTGGGGCTCTCTGTCTGCCTCGTCGCACTGTTGGTGGCCCTGGCCTTCGTGTGCTGGAGAAAGATCAAACAGAGCTGTGAGGAGGAGAATGCAGGTGAGTGAGAGAGGGGTGTGTGCGCGCGTGCGCGCGTGTGTCCCTGGGTATGTTAGTGTGTCTGTGACATCAACACGAGCGTCAATTTCCAGTGACAGAATGAGTGTGGGTGTGCAAATGCAGCTAGACTGTGTCTGTGTGTGATCTTGAGGCCGAACATGTGTTGTAAACAAGTGTGAGCCTGCCTGTGAGTGTGCAGACATGGCAGGATGAGTGTGGATATGAGTGTGACTGGGAGTGAGTGGTGGATGTGTGACAAGGGGATGGATGTGTCTGTGCAAACAAGCGTGACTGTGAGAGCCTGTGTCACATGGGAGTGTCTGTGAGTGAAAGCATATGGAACTCGAGTAGCACAAGCGTGAATGCTTCGTGGGTTTGCGTGTCACCGTGAGAGGGTGTGTCTGCCTCCAAGTGGGGCAGAGTCTGAGGCAACTGCTGTTTGCTTGGGCTGGGGGGTCAGTAGGCGTTGACTTTGGTGATTGGTAGGTGGTGAGTCGACATCGATAGGTAGGTGGTTTGGCCTTGATAGGTAAGTTGACTCTAGTGAGTGGTGGGTGAGTGAGTGGACATTGGTGAGTGGGTGAGTTGACCCTGGTGGGTGGTATGTGGGTGAATATGAAAGTAGATGATGAGGGGTGGGAGATGACTGGGTGTCAGGAAGGAGAGCGTTTGTGAACGGAGAGGAGACTGGTCAGTTGGAACAGGTGGGTGGCGCCTGTGTGGCAGGTGGCTGGGCAGGCTGCGGAAGGTTGAGGAACCGTAGACGGGTGGGTATGCACGTTGGAGGTGGTGGTTGACTGGGTTGGTGAGTGAGTGGACGGTGGGTGATGGGGCTGGTGGATGGTGGAGGGGCAAGTAGATGGTCCTTGGCCAGGTGAGTGGTGGGCTCCAGGCTGGGGTCCCTTTCGTCCTGCCACAGCACTCTGCTCTGTGCTGGCCTCAGGCTCTGACCCTGTGTCCAGCATTTGGACCACAGACCAGGCCTGCTCAGCCCCATTTACCTGCTCTCGCGCTCCCGGGAGCAGAAGTTCAATGATGAAAGTGGGGCTGAGAAAGTTTTGGTTCACTCTTCCAGGCGCTGAGGACCAGGATGGGGATGTAGAAGGATCTAAGACGGGTAAGTCTGAGCTAAGAGCCGGCACTGAACAGGGGAGAGGACTCCAGCATCTGGAGGGGCCACGTTTCACGTGAAGGTTTGAATGAAGTGTGTCCCGGGGACTGAGGCCTCCCAACCTAGGTGCGTCTGTCTTCGCTCAGCGTTAGACCTCAGGCAGGTCTCCCGGGTGCTGCTTTGTTTCTCCTGCCTCTGCCTTTACCCACCTACCAGGCCACTCAACCCTGAGGGACCTGCACTGTGGAGTCTGGTGGCTTCCTAGGGGTGGAGTGAGGGCTCAGGAGACAGGGCAGCCTGGGTTTTAGTTCCAGCTCCAGCTCATATAAGCTGAGTGGCCTTGAGCAAGTCACTTTGCCTCTCTGGGTCTCAGTCTCCTCCTAACTGCTCCCTTCATAGGTTGTGTGGGTTAAATTAAATGAGATCATGTATCTAAAGGGCCTAGTGTCATACCTGGCGCCTATAAGGGCTCCATACTTTGCAGTCCTGTTATTAGGACTATATTATCAGCCTGACACAGTCCCACTCTGGTTAGAGGCTGTGTGACTTTGGTCAAAGTGCTTTGTTCCTCTGGGCTTCAGTTTCTCATCTGTAAAATGTCTTCCTGCCCTGATGGCACCAGAGGGCCCTTTTGAAGCTATCTCGAGTGACTTTGCAAAGGGCATGGCACGAGCCTGGAGCCCAGCGGGGGCTGGAGGCCTCACTGCCTTCTCTTCCCTGGGCTTCTTAGCTGGGGGAGGCAGGTTCCCACTGAGCCATTTGGGATGGTGCCAGTTGACACAGCTTCCCCCCAACACCCGCAGAAGGAAGGGCAGGAAATGGACCCCTGGGGACTGCTGTAAATTATGTCAATTAATTCTCTGCCTTTGCTGTCCCCGGGTGTGGCCAGTGTGGAGACAGCCCTGGGATCAGGCCTCATTTGTCATGCTTGGAGGCAGGTATAATTGGCAGAAGGGAGGGAGTGGCGAGAAGAGGGAGGCTTAGAGAGCACTGGGTCCCAGTTCTGCACGATCCCAGGCCCACCGGGGGACACTTGCAGCCCCCTTCAGTGCCTCACTTCACCCTATTTGTAGAGCTGGCTCAGCGTACTCTCACATCTCCAGCTCATAGGAGGGCCGGGGAGTTGTTCCCGTTATAGAGATGCAGAAAACTGAGGCGGGGGGGAGGAGTGACAAGCCACAGAGTGGAGCTGGGACTTGGGATAGCAGCCGAGGGCCCCTTTTCTGGTGCTGTGATGTTGCCCTCACCCTCTTAACTGTCCCTCCTGCCTTCTCCCAGTTCTTCTAGCCTTTATTTCTTCCTTGGCTCCTGTGCCTCTGCCCAACACCTTACCCCACCACTTTTCACAGTGCCCCCCTCACTGTGTACTCCTTCCTTTTTTTTGCAGCCCTGCGGCCTCTGAAACACTCTGAAAGCAAAGAAGGTAAAGACACGTGGTGTTTGAGATTGTGTATCTGTGTGTTTGTGTGCCTGTGTGTAGGAGGCTGGGGAGGGTTGTTGTTGGTGGGGGTGATTATCACCCTTCACTGCTGCCCTGAGGCTCCCTCCCCAGAAGAGCAGCCTCGAGTCCCCCCTGTTGAAATGGCAGAGAAACCAAGGTCCCCGCTGCTCTAACAGGACGCAAATATGATAGAGGCTTAACCAGGACAGGAGTCGAGGTTGTCTTAAGGCCACTGGTGCCCTGGAACCAACTTCCACTTACCTGGTTTCTGTCTTCTTCCACTCAAAGCTTCCAGCCCCAGGTCCAGAGTAGCTGCTCCAGCTCCCACAGCCCCTCCAGAAGTAAGGGGGAAAGAGGAGAGGGAGGGGACATTTTCTTCTAGGGCTTGACTAGAAATAGCTCCCGTCACTCCCGTTTATATCCATTTGTCAGAACCTAGTCACATGACTCCTAACTCAAGTGAGGCTAGGAAATGTGGTTTTCAGCTAGACAGCCACGTTCCTGGTCCATAGTCAGTGGTTAGGAAGTGTTAGCAATCGTTATTATTTAGATTACTGTAACATCAGCAGTTACATTAGCAAGTGGTTGGTTGGAGGTTAGTTTAGTTTGAGATTCTTCCTTATTAAAAGTAACCAAGAGCCACACCTACGTATGTGTGCTTGTGTATAAATATATGTGTATCTCTGTGTGTGTGTGTCTGTGTGCGTGTGTATTTTGAACAAACTGTTCCTTGATGCAGACTTGTCATTAAATCTGAGTGGCTTCCAGCTAGAAAATCAAAGGTTTGGGGACCTTAATTTTTGGCCAGAGGTTATGGAGCCTTAAATAATTTTCAGGTTGCCTTGTTGTCCCTGTTAGGAAATAAACTTTCACCAAGTCCCTGGAGGCTCATCCCTGCATTTAGCTTTTCTTTGGGAAGAAAGGAAGGAAGGACATAGGCCCTGTGCTCAGGAAACTCCCAGAGGTTGGGGGCAGTGGGGCCCTCAGAAACCTGTGCAGAATTCCTGATAAAAGCTGGGTGAGAGGTCTTCAGAAAGGCAGCATCATGCGGAAGAAAGAGCCCCCCTAGGGGAGACCTCGCTCTAAGTCTCTGCCCATAACCTTCCAGGGGGGTTCCTGTCACACCTCCCTTACGAGATGCCAAGGTGCCAAATGCAGAAGTGCTCTGTAAAGCAACAGGAGTGGAGGCCTGTGTTGGGGTCTGGAGGGATGGAGATAAATTATCCACCTCCCCGTTGTCCTGAACCAAATGAGGCATAGAAGGATCGAGCAGATGGAGATCAAAACGTCAGCCTGGGTGTGTGGAGCAGGGGGCCTCCTGACCCTCTCCCCAGTGTGGCAGCCTGGCCCCCTGGTCTCTGGCCAGGCTGGACAAGCACAGAGGCAGTCCCCAGAAGGGAGAGCTACTCTTCCAGGGACAGACGGAGCCCAAAGGATGGGAGAGGGAGGGGCAGGGTCACACATGCCCCGGTCTGTCTTCTAAACTCTCCATGCAGGTCAGGGAGTGGAGTGAGGCCAGGGGTGTGAATCTATAGGGTGAAGATGGATCAAAGGACAGGGAGGGTGTGGGGGCGGAGTTGGGAAGGGAAGGGTGTGCCGGACAGAGGGGAGGGTTGTGTGCAGGGTGGGTGAACCCCTGGGGATTGAGCAAGAGGCTGGCGAGGATTGGGCAGTCTCCCCCAGGCACCCTCGTGGTCTGTCTGAGGCCCAGCTGCTTGTGTGTGTGTGTGTGTGTGTGTGTGTGTGTGTGTGTGTGTGTGTGTGTGTGTGTGTGTGTGTGTGTGTGTCTCTCTGTCTGTCTGTCTGAGCCTCGAGGGCAGTGCTTGATGCAGGGGGCTGCTAGTCAGGCTGCTGCTGGGCCCTGTCACACATACTCTTCCCCTTGAGTATGTGACCACACCCCTGGGGTTCTGGCACGCTCCCGACAGTAGAACTCCTGCATTTAATGCTCTCCCCGCTTTTTCTCCTTCCCATCATGAAATGCAGATGATGGACCAGAAATAGCCTGACCACGAGGACCAGGGAGCTGCTGCCCTGCCCTGGGGCTCCCACCTCTGGCTGCACTGGGGCCTCAGTGTGAGCCCTGGGCTGGGGGCTTCTCTGCCCTTAAAAGATGGCTTCTACTCTAGCGGGTCTACTCATTCTGCAAAGGACACTCATTCTGCATAGACCACCCCGCAGCCTTATTTATCCGATGGACATGATTCCCAAGTCATCCTGCTGCCTTATTTCTCCAGTGACACGATACATAAATCATCCTGCTGCCTTATTTCTCCAATGGATATGCTACATGGACCAGCTGGCTGCCTTTTTTCTTCAAAGATGTGACACACAGTCACCAATTATCACTTCTCAGCCTTTTCTCCCACCTGCCCGTAATTCTGTCTCCTCTGACAGAGCCACTGCAGCCTTTCCTCGAGTCTAGAGGCTTCTCCTGCTCTGTCCCTAAAGTTGGCCTTTCCCCTGTCCTACTAAGTGAAGACAGGGCCCCTCCCCCAGGCATGCAGACATGCAGGTGCACGTGCTGGAACACGTGAGGACCGCCCCTGGCCCCATCTCTTCCGTGGTGCCCTGGGCTGTGCCCTGTGAGCCCCACCTTCTGCCCACCCTCCCCACGGGAAGCACGTGCTGGTCACACTGGGTCTCTGGGCGGCTGCGTGGGCCCCCTTGGGGTCAGCTTCTGTCCCTCTGCTTTTCCTGACTTCCCTTTCGTTTATCCACTCAAGTAATGTTCACTGAGCATCTATGGGGTGTCAGCGCTGTGTTAGGTGCTGGGGACCCTGCATGAGAAGACAAGCCCCTCGCTAAGGAGCTTGCCCTTCAGCTGGGAAACCCGTGAGGA
>NW_006771376.1:429822-435226 GCF_000442215.2 Lipotes vexillifer
AAGAGTGGTTGTGCGGGGCTCCTGCCTGGCTCGCTACTGTACTCCCCTTCTGTACCGCATTTCCCTGGATACCTCACTCCCATCCCATCCCTAATCCTTACCCAGAACAGAGGGTGGGGGCAGAAACCTGGAGAGAGGGACAAAGCCTCTCACCAAGACTGGAGAATCTGATGGTTTCCAAAGTGTCTTTCGAGGCATGAGCAGGGGGGCAGGCAGCCAAGGCCTGACAGACCCCGGAAAGCTGAGAGCCGCAGCACAGGGGAAGCCTGGGGCCTCTCCTCGCTGGCTGGAGCTTGGGGGCAGGGACAGCCCCCTCTCCTACCATGGTGCTATTCTGGGGCTGGGCAGCCACTTCCTGGCTTGTCTTTGGCCGGTCCCCAGCCTCCAGTGGAGTAAACTTCTGATGATCTGATGTCTTCCTGTTGACATCCCTCCCTTCACCAGGAATGAAAGATGTGGGGATTTCTAATTTAAATATGGGACTCTGAGGAACTTTGTTAACTGGTGGTGTATTTTGGGAAAAATAAATGCCTTTGTAGAAAGCTTTTTCTCTGCAAAACGTGTGGCAGTAGGGTGGGCAGCAGGACTTGGCAGGAAGGGTTCCCTCCTGGACGTTTGAAGCCAGAGTAGGGATACCTGGATCTCCTTACTGTCACTGTCCTTAAGTCACGGGGTCTCCATGACCCCCTCTCTAGCCTCAGTTTCCCCCTTGGTAAAGTGATGTTGGCTGTCCAGAAAGCCAGGCCCTTTGGTCACTTTTTGGGGCTCCACCCCGAAATAGCTTTATCTCAGAAGACTAATAGCTTTGTCTCAGAAGACTCAGACCTCAGGCTTGTTTAAGGGCTAATGCCCCCATTTCATGGATGGGGAAGCTGAGGCCCAACAAGAAGCTGACACAGGAAAGGAGCTCTGTGTGCTGTTCTTGGCTGACCCAGTGGAATGGGCACAAGGCCCGAGTCAGAGGTCCAGGTCCAGGACCTAGTTCTACCCTGTGATCCTGAGCTGGGCATTTAGCTTCTCTGGGCCTTAGTTTCCTTATATGAAAAATGGGCCTGAGGCTTTCACCACCTTCCGGCTCCAAAGACTGGGAAGAGGGGTTGAATGTGGCAGGCAAACAGTTTCCAGAGAACCGGGTTCAGGGACGTGGGAGACTGCAGAGTGCACAGTGCTCATTTGCCCCGGGTGCCAGGGTCTCAGAGCTGGCCAGCCAGTCAGTCCCTGAGTTCTGCGGGCCCTGGGGCAGCTGGAGGAGGGGGTCAGGACACTTGACAGTTTTTTCCCAGCTCTGCTACTATCTTGTGACCAAGTCCTCCATCCCTCTAAACCTTCATTTCCTTATCTATTAAGAAGGGGTGACGAGTCCTCTTCTGAAAAGTTTGTGGCATTCTCTACAAACTGGGGTGCTTCTGAAGTCGATGACCCTGGGAATGAGACCGGTCACCTTGCTAGAAGTCCCACCCCTGGTCCTCTGCGTGGGTTTTAGAACCAAAAGCCTTGTGCTGAGGCTCTGCCTTTGCCCCTTATCTCCCCCTGTGCCCTTGAGTGTGTTCTCACCTCACCAGGCATCAACCCCACTTATAAGGTGGGGACAGTAGTAGTTCTTTTTTCATAGGATCGTTGCGAGGGTTGGACAAAGCAGGAAGAAGACACTACAAACTGTAAAGTGCTGGGCACGCGTGACGGCTTATCTTCCCCTCCCCACAGTTGGGCTGCACACTCTTGCTCCCTCCGTGATTTTGTAGATGGAGCACAGTGACCCAGAGCAAGCTGTCTGAACCTCAGTTTGCCCATCAGTAAAACAGGCACGGTAACCGGTGCTTTTTCTCTCTGACAGGGCTGGGATATAGCTCAGACATGATGCTGTATCATACGCTCAAGGGAGGGACCCGGCAGGTGTGGGACTTCCCTGGGGGCTGAAGAGTGAAGAAGGTAGCCACTAAGTCCCCTGGTGACTGGTGCCCCAGAGAGCAGTACTTTTAGCTGCCTTCCTGGGCAAAACTCCAACTCCTGCGTTTTAATGGAGAAATAATTCTCACAGTGTGACAAGCTGTAGCCTGCAGCTGTCACATCCATATTAAAGAGGGGACAGAGCAAGGGTTCATTTTCCTGGCTTGAGGTGTGACCAGAATTCACCTCCAGGACCATATGTAACCAAGGCTGTGAAGACCAATTAGTGGCCCTGACTACTCAGGAGGAGGGGACTGGGTGTGTGTGTCGGGGGTGCCCTACCTTTCTCTACCTGCTTGCTTCCTCTTCAGAGCGCTCTGCTTCCACTCACAGGCAGGGACAGCACCTTCCATGGGGCCTGTTCAGGGAGAGGCACCTGACCTTGCTCATCCCGGGAGGTGGTTGCCAAGTGGGATGCTGCTGGTACGTGTGGGCCAATGAGCAGAGACCCTGGCAGATTCTGAGCTGGGCAATGGCCAAAGATCTTGATGCAAAGCCCAAGTCTTAAACTGAGACATGAAGCCAAAGTTTGCTCCGAGGAGTCCAAAACCCAGGCCTCCAAGTGCAGGGCACTCGCAGAGGGGGCAGGAGCGGAGCTGCCGTGAAGTGAGCAGCCGGAACGTAGAGAGTGTGGGGGGCAGAGGCTTCAAACACCACAAACGCAAACAATACAAAAATGTATAGAGTGGTTGTGTTCACCTCCAGTCCCCCCACTCAGAGGAAAGCACTGCTAAGGGTTCGATAGGCTTCCAGACTTTTCCCCAGGCTTATACATTTATAAAAATGAAATCGTACATACAGTTCTGCAACTTTTTTTCTGTTTTCTTTACCATTTTCTCAAGTCAGTTCTTTCTTTACTTTTTCTTTCTTTCTTTTTTTTTGTGTGTGGTACGCGGCCTCTCACTGCTGTGGCTTCTGCCGCTGCGGGACACGGGCTCCGGACGCGCAGGCTCAGCGGCCATGGCTCACGGGCCCAGCCGCTCCGCGGCATGTGGGATCCTCCCAGACCGGGGCACGAACCCGTGTCCCCTGCATCGGCAGGCAGACTCTCAACCACTACACCACCAGGGAAGCCCTCTTTCTTTACTTTTTATATGGAGGTGTATCATACATCTAGTGTGTAAAAGACGCTAGTCCTCAGGATATGGCTCCGTGCATTTTTATAGAAGTATTTACCCATGTAATCATCACCCAGATCAAGATATAGAACATTTTCAGAATCCAGAAAGTTCCCTCCTGCCCCTGCCCAGTCAATGGCCCCACCCCAACTCTGGTTGCCCTCACCATGGATTGGTTTTGCTTGTTCCTGAACTTCATGTAAGTGGAGTCCTACTATATATACTATTTTGTGTCTAGCTCCTAGCAAGAGACTTCCCTCATTCTTTTAAAATGGCTACATAGTATCTCATGGCACTGCTGTTCTAGTATATATTTTGCCAGTTTCTATAGTTTGGAAACAAATAATGCAGCCTCGTTCTCCAGTTTCTACAGTATGGAGCCCCAGAAGTGGGATCATAGCATCATAGGCCTGTGGATTTTAAATGTTGGTAGAGCTGCCAATTGTTTGGGCTGCTTTTTTTTTTTTTTAATATATTTATTTATTTATTATTTTTGGCTGCGCTGGGTCTTTGTTGCTGTGCGTGGGCTTTATCTAGTTGCGGTGAGCGGGGGCTACTCTTCCTTGCGGTGCGTGGGCTTCTCATTGCAGTGGGTTCTCTTGTTGTGGAGCACGGGCTCTAGGCGTGCAGGCTCAGTAGTTGTGGTGCGTGGGCTTAGTTGCTCTGAGGCATGTGGGATCTTCCCGGACCAGGGCTCAAACCCGTGTCCCCTGCATTGGCAGATGGATTCTTAACCACTGCGCCACCAGGGAAGCAAGCCCCCCTGGGTTGCCTCTGTAGCCAGTCCCTGTGGCAGCAAGTACTTGCAAATGAAGAACACTTAGGGCCACTAGCGAAATGGATTCTAGACAGGGCAAAAATGGTGCTGGGAACTGCCGCCCCAGCCAGGCTCTCAGGTACTCCACCACGGAGCCCGACTCAGCAGCAGACGGGGCCTGTGGGCCTCTCTTTCCCCCCCCACCCGCCCTGCACCACCTTCCCCTTCAACACCTACCTTGTGGTGGCCCCGCCTCAGTCCCCCAGGAGCTAGTGGTCTTCGTGGTTCTGGGACCCCCGTCTTGGAGGTGAGTGCGTCTGCCTCTTGCTGGGTGGGGTGGGAGCAGCTGTCTGAGTGTGTGCTGGGCTTTGGGCTGAGCCCTGAATCCTGTACCCACCACACCTGACCACAGGAATGGGGCCACATTCATCAGTATCTCACTGGATGCAGGTGTCTCAGGGTAAGTTAAATTCCCTGCACTTGTGTCTGAGGGTGTTCATGACCTGGCCATTTGTCTCCACCAGCTCCAGGTAATTATGGTGACACTATTTCACCACTAATGAGGTGGTGCTCGTTAGAGCACAGGAAGCATGGGTCTCATGCGGCATGCACATCCCAGCCCTCAGAGACAGAGGGTCTGCGACCTTTGTCCCCAGCACCTGAGAAGCAAAAGAACCCCCTCCCCTCAACTTCCCTCAGCTCATATGATTTCTTCACCCCTATTGCCCTCCTCTGGACATGTTTCATTATTGTCCCTTTCAGATGGAGGCCCTGCCATGGATCAAAATGTTTCAGCTCACAGTAGATCAGCCTCTCACCTCCTTGATCCTTGAGCACTATGCTCCTAGTGATACAGCTCCAGATCACATTCGTCCAATGATTCTCAACCCTGGCTGCACCTTAGAATCACTTAAGAAAGTTTTATTAAGAGTAGTGCCTGGGCCCCACCCCTAGAAGTTCTGATGCAGCTGGTTTGAGATCATTGCTAAATATTTGATGTGCATACCCCAGGGGCTCCTGCCTAGCTTACAAGTTAATGCGAAATAGGATTCAGAGAGACAGGCCTGAGCCGAGGCTTTGGAGCCCAGGCACATGAGACAAGCCAGCTGTTCTCAGTGATGACTGAATCAGATCAAAGGGTATTTGTTTTCTCACTAAAGGAATCACGGACAATACAGGTGCAAGAAAGGTTAAAGGAAGTGATCTCGTTTAGTGTGGAGAAGAGAGGGGCCCTATTCCCTGTGTTGTGGGACCCAGAGGAGAGCAGGAACCCTGACTTCCTACCCTTGGTCAGACCAGGCAACCAGGCTCCAGGGAAGTGAGAAAAGATGGGGTGTCAGGGATGATGACTCAGCCCCCTTCACCTGAGGACAGGAGAAAGGGGGCTCCCTCCTTTTCCTCCCACTGCCTCCCCTTCTCCCTCCCTTGTCGCCCCCAGGCCTCCAGATGTGCACAGTCACATGGCAGGGTCTGGGTCCCTCTCTCCCTCCAGCACCACGAAGGGAAGGACCATCTGTCCTGCTCGCTGTAGCCCAGCAGTCTGCGCGTGTGCCAGGCTCAAGGAATCGCCCTTCACGCTCTT
>NW_006771376.1:435272-439309 GCF_000442215.2 Lipotes vexillifer
CGCTCTTCCTGCTTTCTTTCCTCCCTGCCTCAAACTTGATTCTGCCCCAGGATATTCTGTGGCCTCCATGGTTCTGCAGACCTGCTCTATCCAGAGTGACAAGAGTATAGCATCTTTCCTCCTCCACTGCCTTCCACCACCCTCCTGCAAGGTCTCTGGCCTCTAGTCCTTCCTCAGTCTCAAAACTTACCTATCTGGAGTCTACCTGTCTAGTCCCATGATTCACAGACTGTCAGGCTCCCAGGGTCCTAGTCTGCACCCTATCCCATTCCCTTCCCGCCTCTTGTGTTTCAATATCCTCTCCTAAGCGGTTCCTGCAGAATGTGACCCCATTCTCAGGGCGCTGGGAGTAAGGACCAACATGTGTCTCTGCCAGCCACTGAGCTGACATTTTGCCTTATTTGCTAAGATAATTTAGTGTAATTTGTTGCTAATGAATGAACGCATTACTTCTTATTCCTATAGCTTTCATAATTACTTTGAAGTCCACATGCTCACTGGTGACAGCTTCAGCAAGCATTCTGAGAACCTGAAGCTGGCCAGGTTGCAGAGCAAGCTCAGCCTCCTTGGGTGACCACGCTGAGGGCTTTGGTGACCGGGTAGTCATGGCCAGGGTGCTGATTTCCTTGGTATCTCCATCCAGGCTGCCCTTCTGAGTGTCCGCCCATCCACTGCAGCTGGAAGGATCTGGGTCAGCCCTACAAGACAATGTGCTGGTGGCCAGGGACTCCAGACCCGGGGCATTTGTGGAGTGGGCTTGGCAATACTGGGAGAGGAGCCCATTTTGCTCTGTCTGGAGGATGGGTGATGAGGGAGAAGGGGACAGAGGTGATTGACGGAGCAGAAGTTGTATGGATCATATTCAATCCTGTTTATAAAAGCCTTTGCTCAAAGCTCTTCCTCCACTGGGTCTGCCCTCTCTCTTCTCTGCCTATGGAAATCCTATGTACTCCCTCCTGTGTATCCCCCTGGATCCCTGACTGCATCTCGGTGTTTCACAGCCATAATAAAGCACTGGCTCCTTCGCTGCTCTCTGGGAGTTCATATCCTCCCTAGAGCAGTTCTGGATTTCCCTCACCCAGCCCAGAGCACAGAGCAGCCCCTGTCCTCTGGTACATTGCTGGCAGGGAAGTACCCAAACCACATTAATCCAGTCTCTGAATGGAATTCAGACTGAGGCTGAAGTTTATTTCTGCACCATCCCCGAAAAAAGGATTTCCCAGCAAATGAATAATGTAAATGAGGCTGCCAAAGGGTGCTTAACCTATTTAAAGGAATAATCTATTTTAAAAATCTCTTAGACAGCACCTATTTACCCAGAAACAATTGATATGGTAATTCGAGTCATTCTCTTTTTTTATTTACCAGAGAAGTTTCCCTAAGCTTCACGTTCACCCACTCCCACGCTCTGTGTGGGGAATGCTACCTGCTAACCCTTGGGGTGCTGGGTACTCTGTGTCCTTGCAGGTCATAACTGCAAACTGAGGTCAAGAGCAGTAGCCCCCTTCCCTGGTTGACTGAGATGAAGAGAGATCGCCCCAAGGACAGAGGCTTCATGGCGTCACCTCACCTGCACTTATGTGGTGTGAATGAATAGGTCTGAACAGATGGCCTCAGGCTCAGCCCAGACCAACAGAGAGGGGATAGGCAGTCAGACAGGGTGTGGCAGGGGTGGAGGGGTGCGGGAGAACAGAGATGCGCATGGAGAGGATTGCTCTTTGCTCAGCTGAAGATGGCAGTAGGAGCTCCAGGCTCTAGGGGGAGGCAGCCATGGCCCCCTGGGTACCAGCACTGCAGATCAATGTAATCCCTTGGCCTGCAGATCGATTCTGCTTTCTCAGGGTTTAATTGGCTTGTTGGCTTTGGCTTGGGGAAGAGAAAGAGGCTCTTACCCAAGGAGAGGAGCTGTGTCAGAGGCAGCCATGGCCCCTCCATCCCTGCCCCACCCCCACAGAGGGATAATGGGGCAGGAGACACCATTCTTACCCCTTGCTCAGGTCCCTGAGCTGGGTTCTCCCTGCCCACCGGAGTGGGATGAGGCTAGGCTGAGATGCCTGGGCTGAGGGGCTCCTGGGGATGGTTGTCTGGCTCTGTGCACCTGCTCTGGCTCTGTTGCTCCTGGTCTGATGTGGCTCTGGATGGGTATGTGCATGGGGAGAAGGGAGTAGATGCAGGAGTCGGGGGGGAGGAGTCTGAGTGAAGGACAGCCTCCACAAACTTGGGTACCTCAGCCTGCCCAGGAAGGGACCTCCCACTTCTTTCCCCTGTACCACTGAGTCAGAGAAGGGGAGCAGTTGCCCAGCAACTCAAAGCAGCATTCAGAGGAGGGCTCTTGCCCCAGCTCAGCGCTGGGTCCATAGGACTCTGTTATATTGCCTTCTGGGGTTCAATCTGAGGACAGGAACATGGCATCAGAGCAGCCACCTTCACAAGGCGGGGAGGGCAGCCCAACAAAGTGGGCTTCTCCTCTTTGCAGGCCGCACAGGGCCAGCCCCTCTGAGGGAGTAGATGTTTCATTGGGGGTGGTGGCAGTGGCGGCTGAGACCTCACAAGCCATCTCTCCTCCCAGCCTCAGCAGCCTCTTCTCTGATCTTGTGGTTTTCCTAATAAACACATTTAAAATATTTATGAAGACAACGTCAATGAAACAACACAACATTACTCTAAAATGATTTTCTTCCTCTAATAGGTAGCTTTGGCATGAGCGCTGATTGCTAAGCTCCTACAGGCAGACCCCTCAGGGTGAAGCCCCAGGGCTGGCACTCACGTCTCTCCCTGAATGAGCTAAGCGGTGGTGGTCCCTTCCCTCTCTCGGGGGGCCAGGCCTGGTGGCAGATGAGGAGGTAGGATGGTTTGATAGGGCTCAGGGACTGGACTCTGGAGGAAGGAGTTGACTGGATGAGGCTCTGGGACAACTCCTGATAGAGGAAGAGCCTGAAAACTGGAAGTTTCTCTGGAACCATGGACAGCCCCTTCAAGCTTTGCTCCTGGGGGGCTGAGAAGCCCAGGGGCTGGGAGCTAGGACTCCTGGGTCCATGCCCCACTTTGTTGATAGGAAGGGCTCTGCTCTAGAAGGAAGTGATGGATGCCATGGGTTGGTGGGGAGGGGCCTGGGCTGCTTTGCCCACTGAAGAGCTGGTGGCTGAGCTCAGCTACTCCCCAGCGGTCCTGGGAAGACAGGATATGATAGCAATACCTTGTATACACAGGTTGGGGTGGCATTCGGGATTTGCAGCTGGCCCCAGATTCTTCTGTCTGGCCTTTGAAAGTCCAAGGAGTCCCCACCTGCCCTCCTTGCACAGACCCCTGTGCTGTCCTCTCGTGTCAGCTAGATGCACCTTGTCCAACCCCCTCTGGTGCAGGCAGATGGGGAAATGGATGCTCCTTCTCACACCTCCACCCCTCCCCAGGCTGGAAGGAAAATCCCTGTCTATATCTATCTGGAATGCAGATGGAGGGAGGCCGTGATGGCAAAATCTGGGGAGGAGGGTTCTATCCTCACCCAGCTCAACCCCAGAAAAGCCTCTTTCTAACAAGAACTGTTTTCATCACCATCGCCTAAAGCCTGGAGCTGCTCTAATTATGTGTCAGGCTGGAATCTGACAGGAAGCATTTTAATTATTAATTTGAAGTGTGCCTAGTGTCAGAATGGAGGAGGGCTGGTTCCTTAAGCTCACTCATGCCCAGCCCTGTCTGCTGGGACCTCATTAGTGACACCCCAGGCCTCCCAGACCTCCCTCCTCAGGCAGAGCCTCTTTCCTGCCATGGTGCAGGATCTGCATCTCCCACTCCTCTGCCCTTCCTAACCCCCTACTTTGCACAGCGCTCTCTTGTTTTCCTTATTTCCCTAAACCCTTCGGCATGGAGTCTACTGTTCCCACTGTACAGATGGAAGAGATTGAGGCCCAGGGAGGGCATGGGGTCTGCCTGATGTCGCAGCACACAACAGCCACAGGCAGGACAGAACCTCTGCATTTTCTAGTTTGGACTCTAGTTCTTGCCTGCCAGTGGAGGTGGTCTTCTGCAGGGCTGTCTTT
>NW_006771376.1:439345-443303 GCF_000442215.2 Lipotes vexillifer
TTCCCTATTGTCCCATCTTCATATTCACGTCATCTAAGGTGGCATGCAGTCTTCTTTGATGTGTTGCATGCCTCTGACACTTTTAAGGAACAGTTTGCTTGCTCCATTTACACCCAGGCATGGGCATGCCCTTCTGGGTTCGGGGGCCAGACTGCTTGCCCTGTGCCAGGTGAGGTCGGGTAAGGGCCTGCCATAGACTGAGGGCATCATTTGGCCTGTTTCCTTTTCTGCCTTGTCAAGGGCGATTCAGCTTCTGCTTATTGGTTGTTTTCTAGATTTGACCCTCCACATTCTCCTGTGGATCAGGACCTGTCCCCTCTGTCACATGCCATTGTTTCTGCATTTCTGGATTCAGGGCCATGAAGCCCCAGACTGGACAGCAGCCCTGGAGCTGAAAAATGTACTGTTTCACGTGTGTCCAGCTGCTGGCTTGCTTCTGTATCTGAAGATTCCTTTTGTTTTTCCTCTGAGCCCCGGGAGTTTTGCAAGGTTGAGGTGGCGTTCCTATCCCAGGCTTCCCTCCTTGTGTTGCTAGATTCCCAGGTAGCCTGGCTCCACCCTGGCTGATCCCAGTCCTTCCCAGGCCATGCCTGCCTCAGTCCACATCCAAGGCTTAATGCTTAGGAAGTTGCTCTCAGCTGATGGCCTCTGGTTCACTTCTCTATGAAGCCTTCCTTTATGTTTGATCCCGTGCTGTAGCTGGATAGAGAGGCCATGATCCACTAGGGAGGTTTGATCTAGGAGGACTTGTGGGGTCCAGAGTAGGAAGAAGGAACCTTGGAGGAACTGGGGGAGGCTTACCAAAGATGGTGACATTTGAACTGAGACTTGAAGGATAATTGGTATTTTAGTCTTGGTTGGGTGTAGGAAACAGAAGCTACTGTATTATAAGCAGAAAGAGGTTGAATTCAGCGTCCTTGGTGTTTACAAAATCATTGGAAAGGCTGAAGGAGCAGGCTTGAGGCTGGGTCTCCAGGAATGACTCCCAGAATACTACAGAACTGACAAGCCAGGAGGCTGCTACCTTGGCCACTTTAGAAAGACACTGTGGTAGGCTGAAAAATGCACCCCCGCAATATCCCCATCCTAATTTCTGGAACCTGTGAATATTATCTTACAATGGTAAAGGAGACTTTGCAGATGTAAGTTAAGAATCTTGATCTCACTGAAGTGGGTATAGAAGGATCATATCTCAACATAATAAAAGCCATTTACAACAAACCCACAACCAACATAATACTCAACAGTGAAAAGCTGAAAGCCTTCCTACTAAATTCAGGAACAAGACAAGGATGCCCACTCTCACCACTTCTATTCAACATAGTATTGGAAGTCCTAGCCAGAGCAATCAGACAGGATAAAGAAATAAAAGGTATCTAGATCAGAAGGGAAGAAGTAAAACTGTCACTATTTGCAGATGATATAATACTCTATATGGAGAACAGTGTCCACAGAAAACTATTAGAACTAATCAATGAATTCAGCAAGGTAGCAGGATGTAAGATTAATATACAGAAATCATTTGCATTTCTTTACACTAATAATGAAATATCAGAAAGAAAAGTAAGGAAACAATCTCGTTTAAAATTGCATTAAAAAAAATACCTAGGAACAAACCTAGGAATAAACTTAACCAAGGAGGTGAAAGACCTATATGCTGAAAACTATAAAACATTGACAAAGGAAATTGAAGATGACTCAAAGAAATGGAAAGATATCCATTTGCTCTTGGGTTGGAAGACTTAATATTAAAATGGCCATACTACCCAAAGCCATCTACAAATTTAATGCAAGCCCTATCAAAATACCCATGACATTTTTCACAGAACTAGAACAAATAATCCTAAAATTTATATGAAACCACAAAAGGCCAAGAATTGCCAAAGTAATCCTGAAGGAAAAGAACAAAGCTGAAGGCACTGCTTCAGACTATGCTACAAAGAAATAGTAATCAAAACAGCATGGTACTGGCACAAAAACATATAGCTCAGTGGAATAGAATAGAGAGCCCAGAAATAAACACATGCACCTATGGTCAATTAACCTATGGCAAACGAGGCACGAATATACAATGGAGAAAAGACAGTCTCTTCAACAAGTGGTGTTGGGAAAGCCGGACAGCCTCATGTTAATCAATGAAATTAGAACACTCCCTCACACTGTGTACCAAAATAAACTCAAAATTGTCTAAAGACCTAAATATAAGACATGACACCTTAAAACTCCTAGAAGAGAATATAGGCCAAACATTCTCTGACATAAATGGTAGCAATATTTTCTTAGGTCAGTCTCCCAAGGCAAAAGAGATAAAATCAAAGATAAACAAACAGGGCCTAATCAAACTTAAAGGCTTTTGCACAGCAAAGGAAACCATCAACAAAATGAAAAAACAACCTATGGAATGGGAGAAAATATCTGCAAATAATGTGACTGATACGGGGTTAATATCCAAAATATACAAACAGCTCATGCAACTTAATATTGAAAAAACAAACAACCCAATCAAAAAATGGACAGAAGACAAATAGACATTTTTCCAACGAAGACATATAGATGACCAAGAGGCGCTTGAAAAGATGTTCAACATCGCTAATTTTTAGAGAAATGCAAATCAAAACCACAAGGAGATATCACCTCACACCTGTCAGAATGACTATCATCAAAAAATCTGCAAATAACAAATGTTGACAAGGATGTGGAGAAAAGGGAACCCTCGTAAACTCTTGGTGGGAATGCAAATTGGTACAGCCACTATGGAAAACAGTATGGAGTTTTCTTAAAAAACTAAAAATAGAGCTAACATATGATCCAGCAATCCTACTCCTGGCTATACATCTGGAAAAAACAAAAACTCTAATTTGAAAAGATACATGCACCCCAATGTTCATAGCAGCACTATTTACAATAGCCAAGACATGGAAACAACCCAAGTGCCCATCAACAGACAACTGGCTTAAGAAGATGTGGTGTGTATATATATATATATACACACACACACACACACACACACACACACACACACACACACACACACACATATATGTATATAGTGGAGTATTACTCAACCATAAAAAGAATGAAATATTGCCATTTGCAGTAACATGGATAGACCTAGAGAATATTATACTTAGTGAAGTAAGTCAGAGAAAGACAAATACTATATGATATCACTTATATGTGGAATCTAAAAATATCAGTAATACAAATGAACCTATATACAAAACAGAAACAGACTCACAGACATAGAAAACAAACTTATGGTTACCAAAGGGGAGAGGGAGGGAGGGAGGGACAAATTAGGAGTATGGGATTAACAGATGCGAACAACTATACATGAAATAGATAAGCAACAAAGATTTACTGTATAGCACAGGGAGTTATATTGAACATCTTGTAATAACCTGTAATGGAATACAATCTAAAAAAATCACACCTGAATCACTTTGCCATACACCTGAAACTAACACAGTATTATAAATCAACTATACTTCGCTTATTTATTTATTTTTGGCCTTGCCACGCGGCTTGTGGGATCTTAGTTCCCTGACCAGGGATCAAACTCTTGCCCCCTGCAGTGGAAGCTTGGAGTCCTAACCACTGGACCGCCAGGGAATTCCCAGCTATAATTAACTTTAAAAAAAAAGGAATCTTGAGATGGGGAGATTATCCTGGATTATCCAGGTGGGCCCAATATAACTGCGAGGGAGGTTATATAAGAGGAAGGCGGAGGGCTTCCCTGGTGGCGCAGTGGTTGAGAGTCCGCCTGCCAATGCAGGGGACACGGGTTCGTGCCCCGGTCCGGGAAGATCCCACATGCCGCAGAGCGGCTGGGCCTGTGAGCCGTGGCCGCTGAGCCTGCGTGTCCAGAACCTGTGCTCCACAACGGGAGAGGCCACAACAGTGAGAGGCCTGCGTACTGCAAAAAAAAAAAAAAAAAAAAAAAAAAAAGAGGGGGGGG
>NW_006771376.1:445767-447368 GCF_000442215.2 Lipotes vexillifer
AGCCTGCGCGTCTGGAGCCTGTGCTCCACAACGGGAGAGGCCACAACAGTGAGAGGCCTGCGTACCACAAAAAAAAAAAAAAAGAGGGAGGCGGGAGAGCAGAGCCAGAAAACAAAGAAAGAAAAAGAAAGAAATTGGATGACAGAAGTAAGAGCTGACTTGAAAATGGGGGAAGGGGCCCTGACCCAAGGAATGCAAGCATCCTCTAGAAACTGGAAAAGGCAAGGAAATGGATTCTCCCCTAGAGCCTCCAGGTGGGACCCAGGCCTGCCGACCTTGATTTTAGTCCAGTGAGACTGATTTTGGACTTCTGACCTCCAGCTTTAAGAGAACAGATTTGTGTTAAGTCTCGTGGCACCTGGTTATGGCAGCAAAAAGGATATGGGATGTAGGGGAGGAATCACTGGAAGCACTGGGTTCGGGACCTTGCTGCCGTAGCCGGGCCGGGGAGCAGGGATTGTGCTATTGCCTCCCCACACCCATGAGCCAGAAGACTCAACCCTGAACTGCTGCTGCCTTTCCACACCCAGGCTTGCTGGCCTCAAACAGCCCAAAGCAGCCATAGATAGCCTCCAGATCTGCCATCCCAGTCTTGTCAAAGTGCCTCTAACTTCTGGAATGCAGCATTCACACACAGCTTCAGCTGTAAGAGGGCCTGGGAAGTGTCCTTTCTACCTTTCCAGTCACAGCAGTCTAGCAAGGCCACTAGGAAGGGGTAGGACTGGGATGCCAAGTGTTAATCAGACATAAACACAACAGGGGAATAACAAATGATTAAAATGAGTCATATGTGTTAAAACCTGTCTGGGGACACACCCTGAAAGCCTCACCCTGGCTCACGCACGGCTGCCTCTGTGCTTGAATGAGGCTAAGCTATTTGCCCCAAGTCCCACAGCCAGCAGGTGATAAAGCAGGGATCAAACCCAACTTTGTTCAGTTCTACAGCTGGAGCTTCTAGGCCCTACAGAGGTGGAAGCAGGGTCAGTCCCGCGAAGGCAAATGGCCTTGAGAACACAGAGGCAAGAGGGAAGCAGGCACTTCAGGGACTTCGAGTAGCTCATCTGCCTTGAACGAAAGGTATGTGGATGGGAGTGGCAAGGAGGGCAGGGACCAGCAGACACCAAGCTAGGAGGGTCTTAAATGTCCTGCTTTGTTTATTTGTTTGTTTGTTGTTGTTGTCATCTGGCCATGTGGCATGTGGGATCTTATTTCCCTAACCAGGGATCGAACCAGTGCCCCCTGCAGTGGAAGCATGGAGTCTTAACCACTGAACCACCAGGGAAGTCCCTTAAATGTCCTGCTTTGTGATCCTAAAGGCCACGAGGAACCACTGACATTTTTTTCTTTTTTCTTTCTTTCATAGGAGGTTTTAAGGCACGAGAGTGACAAGTTGTTTCGCATTTTGTATGCGAAATATGGTTTACACTAGAGATCAGGGAGCTGAGTCAGGGAGAGCAGACTGAGCCTGACCCTGCTCACACACGGAGCCCCTCCCTTGCCCTGACTGATCCTATCCTTGGCCTCTCCCTGAGCCCTAATTCTTAATGTAGACTCAGCCTGTCCAGCACCTGAGCCTTTCTCTCACCCAACCATCCCAGGAA
>NW_006771376.1:447378-453264 GCF_000442215.2 Lipotes vexillifer
AGGAATGCCACTGATCACAGGGGCAATGGGGTGAAAGAGTGATTCACTCAACGCAGCTGTTCTCTATCGCTTTGTCTGCAGCCCAGAGCTCACATCTTAAAAAAGCAGAGAAGCGTCAGCTGCCTCGTGAAGGATAACTGGACAGTGCTTGCCTTGCACCTGTGAATCGAAGAGGACCAGGAGGAGTAGGGGTGGGGGAGGAGAGGAAGGTGTTCTAGGATGTTGAGCCCCCTTTTCCACAATGAAGGGGGCTCTCATTACAAACCTGGAGCCTCCTAGCAACCAGATGGGGGTGGGGGAGCACGTAATGATAAACTGGAGCTACGTGTGCTCTGCTGGGCCTCCAGGAGAGAGATCTGACCCCAGGCCCTCCCACAGTCACATCCCAGCGGGGTCTTACTTAGGAGACGGATAAGGAGACCTGGTAAGCAGGGCTAGCCAAGTCCATCCCTCACTGATATCCTCTGGGCTTTCAGAATGTACAAGCCTTATGGGGAAAAGGCACTTGATTAAGCAAAAATTCACTTAAGTGACATCTCACAGTGTCCCATCCCACACTTGAACGATGGCAATTACCTAGTGAATGAGTTGTCTCTGTGGCTGATGCTCCAGTGGATTGATGGAATAGCTACAAGGGCTATTTGAAGATTCCTTTATTAAAACGTATGAGTTCATCCCTCGGTCTTGCAATGATGCCTCTAGATTAAAAAAACAAAGCAAAACAAAACTGAGTGGATTCTTCTGCACTTCCAGAAGAGGTCAGCGCCTTAAGGAGGAGCAGGGTCAGGCAAAGTGCCCTTCTTGCCCCTTCGCTCCCCCAAGACCCAGAATGACATCCCCTCCTTCTGGGAAGACTTTGGGACTCACGGCCCCCACTGTGGATCTGGAGAGGGGTTTAAGTCCTGAGGGCAAAGGAGGGCTATTGAGGGCCTGAGCGAGAGGCATGTTCATTCAACGTACATTCACTGAGAACCTACTGTGTGCCAACCCTGTGCCAGCTCCTGGAAGCACAGCGATTGTTCCTGCCCTCAAGGGGCTTGTGATCCACTGGAGGAGAAGCTGTGTGGGGAAAATCCATCTCGGTTTAGTGATGAGGATGGAAGGAAGGTATGTTTAAGACATGTAGGGGCAGAAGGAAGGCAATGGCACAGTGAAAGATGAATTGGGGGCAGGTCCTACCTGCAGAGGAATCAGCCTGCCTGCAGGAGGCACTGTAGATGCATGAGGGCCACTGCTGATTGTTTCCGTGTGGAATACCAGCCCAGCATTGTCAGATCTACTGATTTTTTTTTTCTTTTCTTTTCTTTTTTTTGGCCATGCTGCGCGGCTTGTGGGACCTTAGTTCCCTGACCGAGTATAGCACCTGGGCCCCAGGTGGAAGCGTGGAGTCCTAACCAGTGGACCAACAGGGAATTCCCTACTAGTTTTCTTTTAAGACAATTTTTTAGAACAAAATTGAGGGGATTCTTTTCCCAAGAAACCTGAAATCTGTTTTTATGTAAACTCCTCTTTGAAACAAAACTATGTGTGGGAAGCAGACAACTGTGCAGGCCACCAATTTGCAACCTCTGGATACAACAAAGAGAAACACCCAGGGAACTGGAGGGTGAGTAGGGTCAGCGTGGCCTGAGAGGGATGTCACTGGGCTAGAGAAGTTCTCAAAACGCCGCCCCCAGGGCAGGAGGACCACCTGCAGCTTCCTGGACAAGCTCCCAGTCTCTGGCCTGAGCACAAAGAACCCTTCTATGAGGAAGCCAGAGGGAAGGGCCTGGATTCGACCTTCCTTTGAGAGATGCAGGACCGTGTGGGAGACCCACATGCTGAGTGGGCAAGACTGGACTCCATGTCTGAGGCCCACCCTGAATGGCCTCTCCTCTTACCTTCATCAGGCCTGGAGCGAAATCCATCCTGAGAGAGTGGCACCCCATTCTCAGGCACAAGGGACACTGCAGTGTGCCCCGTCCATGAAAGGGGTGGTAGGCTGAGTGCCCTGGGCCTTGTCAGGCTGGTCTCCTGCCTCATGCTCCTGGCTCCTCTGCCAGGGACTTTCTGCCCACACCCTTGGGGGCACAGGCTGCCCCCAGCCATCCTCACCCCAACACTGGGCTCCTCACTCCTGGGACTCACCCTCTCTTGTTGGTTTTATGGATTTAACTCTCCACACTTGCCCTGGGTCCCTGGGGCAAATGTGCCAACCCCCCAACACTGTCCTCCCAGGGAGTGGTCAGTCCTGGGGGCAAAGGGGAGAGATGGTGCCAGGGTTCTGCCCCTCTCCCTGCGCTCCGGGGTCACCAGTGAACCCTTTTCCTTCCCCACCTCTCCAAAGTGGATGTAACCATCATTACCTCCTTTGGGAAGCCTCTCACAGTCTACTACTTGGCTCAGGGAAAATTCTCCATCCCTACCAAGATCTCCTGGAAAAGTCCTACCACTGGCCACAAGGAAACCACACAAAAATCAGGGCCCCCAGGCCTCTTTCCACAATTCCTCCATAGGTTGTGCCTTGTAGTGACCCCTGCCCTGTCTTACCTTCTTGGGGGTGGAGGCTGGGTCAGGTAGAGTGAAGGGCAGGTGAGCTGGTGTCTGCGGTGCTTCTAAGATGGCAGCAGCAGCGGTGGGAAGGGAAGGGCGCCCTGCTGGTGCTGCAGCACAAATTGTTGTCCACAGGGGGAAGCTTCCACCCTCTGCAGGGATCAGGGAGGGAGCAGCCTGCACAGGGAACTGAGAGCCGCAGGCAGGTGTGTGAGCTTGAGTGTTCCTGGCAGGGAGTCAGATATGATCAGGCACAGTGCCTGGGTGTGGACAGCATGGGCCTGAGGTTACCCGCCTCGGTCTCCTTGGCTGACATGGCTGGGGACAGGAAAGTGAGAGAGCTGGGTGGTGATGGTGGCTGCGCAAACTTCTGTAGTCAGGGTTCAGGGCAGGAAGGTGGGCAGAGTCAGCTCTCATCAGGATCTTGGCTAGCTCACCTCTAATGGGGCCAGCGAGGTCCCAGCATCCCCCCACCCCACCCCCACCCCTATTCTTAGGGTTATGGCTAGGGTTAGTTTTAGGGAAAGGGGATGCTTTAGGGTACAGAATAGGGTAAGACAATGGTTTATGGTTAGGATACGTGTTACAGCACAGGTTAGTGTTAGCGTACGGTTCAGGATTATGGTACAAAGAAAGGTTCAGTGAGAATGCGTTGCAGGAGGGGTGTTTAATCTAGTTGTGAGATACTTTGGGGAGTTAGCATATGTATTTTACTTACCATTGTGCTAATCATGTGATGTTCTTACCTATTCATTACAGTGGGTCTCTATCACGATACTCTCTTCTGGATAATGCATTACCGAGCTCCCTTCTCCCAGTCTCAGACTAGACAGGAAACCTTGATTCCTCCTCCCACGGTCAAGAAAATGGAGTGGCTCTGAAGAGGCTGTGGGACTCTCAAGTCCCTCGCTGCAGGTGCTCTCATCTTTCCCATCTTGCACCAACACGCACCCTCTGCTCCAGCAAGGCTTTTCTCTGCTGTCCCCTGAATGGTCACCCCAGCCATCTTTGTAAAGTTACACCTACCCCAGATGTCCTTCATTCCCACTTCCAAGTGTCCAAGTTCTACTCCATTGCAAATGAATTGCATTTCAAATCCTCCTCCTTCCAGCATCCTTTCCTAGATATTCCGACCCCTAACTAATGCCAGCTCAGCCCAGACCAGAAAAGGGCTGGAAATTTCTTGGGCTGAGGACAGCCTAGTCTTCCTGGCTCTTCTGGAGACATGAGAAGGGGAAGAGGACAATTTGAACCTGGGGCTGTTTTCTGCTGATCCCTAGTCCATGCCCCAGACCCACGGGGAACCAAGGGCAGGTTCTAGGAGTCTCGTTCCCAAGGGCCTGAGCCCTGGTGAGTGCTGGTTAGTTGTGCCGAGGGAAATCCATGCTCTGGCAACATCTCTACTTGCAGGGGTTCCTGTACCCTGGAGCTAGGAGTGTGGGAAGCATGGGGAAGTCTAGATCCAGATCCTGTTTCTGCATTTAGGAGCTGGCTGTTTTGGGAAGGATAGTACACCTCTCTGGGTCTCAGTTTTCTCATTTGTAAAATGGCAAGAATCTCAGTTACCTGCAGGGTTCCTGTAAAGTAGGTAAGATAATTTATGTAAAGCGACCAATGCATCAAATAATAGGTATTCCATAAATAGTAGCTCTTATATAGTGTAAATAATAACAGCAATGGTAAATCCCCAGCTCCACCAATTTCCTACTGTGCAACTTTGAACAAATTCCTTATTTGTTCATCAGCTCCCTCACCTGTAAAATAAGGATCGTGGTTCATCCATTTATTTAATAATTATTGAGCAACCTATTATGTGCCAGGCACAACTAAATTTGTCATTTAGTGTTAGTTAAGAGATGCAGCACAGTGCCCAGCATGTACTAGGTGGTTGAAAAATGTCAGTTTTCTTATACAAGCCGCAGCTGGAGGATGGGAGGTAGGTGGGGGGAGGGAGGGGCTGGGACAGAGAAAGGGAACTCAGGAGGGGCAGAGGTGGAAGGTTGGGCCTGCCTCGAATTCCCAGCTTCCTCCCTGCCCTTTTTTCCTTCTCTTGACAGAGCCTCGCTTTGTCTCTAAAGGCGGGGGATGGTGCTGGGGCCTCTGAATAGTTTGCCCCTCTTTCTGCCCCTTGGTTTCATCAGACTACTTCTGTAGACTAGATCATCTGTCCCTTGCCTGTAAAATGGAGACAGTGTCTTATTCTCAGACATTGGGGCACTGCAATGTGCCCGCCCCATTCAAATGGCATCAGGCTGAGGACCCCTGCCCCCACAAAGACATGTCCCAGAGCTGTCTCCTCACTAAGCTGGTTTCCTGCCTCAAGTTTCGAGTTCCTTTCTCAGGGATCACAGGCTGGACCCAAGGCCTGTGGGCTTCTCAGCACTGAAACCCCATACCCTTCCGTTTTGACATTGCCCAACCCCCAGCCACACCAGACCAGACCCTCACAGAGCGTTGTGTGTATGTGTGTGCACAAGCAAAATGAGATCTGGTATGTAGGAAGTCTGCAATAAAAGCTGATTGAATGAATGCACAATGGATCCCCTCTGCAAATGGGGCTCATTCATTCATTCAACAAACATTTATTGAACTCATAATCCGTTTGGTTCCAGGCTCTGTGTCAAGGGCTGTGACATTCAGGTTAACAGCAGCCAAGCTCTCCAAAGACTGAATGGCATTCACAGGTTTCCTGCTCCTAACAGCCCCAGGCCCACCTGGCTCTTAGAGCACCAGGCCCCTCCCTCACCCCCAGCGACCAGAGCACTGACTCCACCACGGATTTTGACTGCAGCAGATGTTCGAGTGCTGAGTCCTCGACTTCGAGGTCGAATCCCAGTGCCGTGACCCATCCTGTGCCCTTAGGCAAATTATTTAACTTCTCAGAGCCTCAGTTGCCTCATCTGGAAAACAGGCATAAATAAAAGTGCTTATATCATATTTGCTGTGAGGAATAAATGAGATGAGGCACACATTTAGAGCAACACCCAGTGCATAGCACGTGCTCGATGAACGTGAGCTGTTACTACGACTCTTGTCTCACTCTTGTGTCACAAGCGCTTACCTCCCTCTGTCTCCTCCACAGCACCGGCCAGCACAAGCCTGAGCACACAGGAGATGGTCAGTGAAATAAGACCTCTTGGAAACAGGGAGATCTGATGGGACACTCTGGGTAAGGAAACCCAGAAACCAGCAAAGGCGTGGAGGTGGGGAAGAGCTGGGAGGGACTGTGCCTGGAGGAGCAGGAAGATGGAGGGGAAGGTCTCAGGGATGGCAGCGTCTGCTCAGGGACGGGAAGCTCACTACTCAGAAGCAGCAGGTTCAGTGGCTCAACAACTCTGACTGTCCTAGTTCTTT
>NW_006771376.1:453566-457883 GCF_000442215.2 Lipotes vexillifer
CTTTCCCTAGGTGGCCACGCTCTGCCTTTCAAGTCATAAGAAAGCCGTGGGGATCACGCTCCACTGTCAGCAAGGCCTGGACTGGATGTGGCATAATTATGAAGGAAGACCAGTAATCTGGGGGGCCTTCAGAACAAATACCCACTTTCCCCTCTTCCAGGACACCCTCACACCTCTGCCCTATTTGGGGCAAGTAGTCAGGTGGTGGACCAGGGAACAGGTCTGGCTAACTGATGGATGTTAGCCACGACCACACGCAACGAGAGAGAGCCAGAGTCGGGGGTGGAGAGGGGGCTACCAGGAAAGGACAATGCCTTACCCAGGGCTCTGTCAGAGATCCCTGGCTCTGGGTCTGTTTCTTCCTTGGTGAAATGGATACTATTCTGTAGGTTTCTCTCCCCTGTTGTAAAGATGAAAGACGGTAAGGCTAAAACCAATCTTGCCATTGGAAAAGAAAATCCAGGGTTGGAGGTAGAACTGGATGTCTTCCTTCAGAGCTAGGTGTGCCCATACCTGGGGTGGGGTGGGGCTGCCCTGGATCGCTCCCTCCTCACTGTCAGATAGGGCAGAACCCAGCTGGCCCTGGGCCCCTGGCATTCATCCTGTGAGCCAGGGTCCCATCATTGATCAGTCCCAACTGCCTGAGAACTTCCTGGGGCTGATAAAGGAGCTCAGACCCCTGGCTCTCAGGCCTGGGCTGGGGAGAGCTAGCCACAGTCCACCACACCCCTGGATTTCCACCCTGGAGGCTGCACCTTGGCTCACATCTTTAGGGCTCTGACTTTAACCCCTAGCCCAAGGGGAGATTCCAGCACTGCAAAGCATGCGCCCTAGGCCTGGCCAGTCTCATCCTGATAGCATCCCCAGGATCTGCCCTACTGGCCTGCACAATCTCTAACTCCTGCACTGCTGCGGCTGGACAGCGCCTCCTCCGGCCCCTCAGGCAGGGGCAGTAGGTGCTGCCAGGTTGCCGGTCAGGCCCTCCTGGGCCCCCGTGTGCAGCAGGGGGGTCCCCAAGGAGTGGTGTCCTTACCTCCCTGATCTGAGCGAGGGGCAGTGAAGCAAGCTGGCGCGATCTCCGGAACTCAAGCTGCTGTGGGGGACAAAGTGAAGCAGTGACCCAGGGACAGCTCCCATTCGATGGGAGTGGCTTCTTTGCCCACTCCACTCAGGACTCCCCACCTGGAAAACACTGGAATCTGGGTTGGGTTGCACTGACCGCAATGCATGTCCAGTGCCTTGGTGCTTACCAACTGCTTTCACATTCCCCATTTTGTCAAAGCCCCATAGCCCCCAATGAGGTAGGTGAAGACTATCAGACCTATTTTATAGATGAGGTAGATAGGCTCAGAGAGGCAAATGGATCTGCTCAAGGTCACACTGCTGCTAGACAGCAGAGCCAGGTATAACCTGGAAACCACATGCTCATGGTGGGCAGAGTGGCATAGGCTCTGTGACTTTGGGCCAGTTACTTAATCTCTTTGAACCTCAGTCTTCTCATGTGAAAAATGGGGATAGTGATAGTTCCTATCTTGTTGGGTTATTGTGAAGATTAAATGAGATAATGCTGTAAAACGACCTCGGCATAGTAGTCGCATAGGGACCTGCTCAATAAATAAACGTGAGCAATGATTGTGGTTATTGTCCCAAGAATATTCAGACGCTGTCCCTGTGTAGGCCACGGCCCAGATGAAGCCCTGTTGTTACCTCTAGACTCCCATCTTGTCTCTGTTGGTGTCATTCAAGACCTGCTAAGCTAGGCTCAGGGTCCCAGTGTGGAGAAGCAGGGACAGAGTAGGGCCACTGGACTCCTCTCCAGGGCTGCCAGAAGCCTGTCTATGGCTCTGATTCACAGCCCCATGGCGGTGGCTGCCTGCTTTCTCATGTGGACCTCAGGTCTGCTCAGGGCCAAGCAGGGGCTGAGATTCTGCCCTGAGTCTTTGATCCCTAGAGGTCAAGGCTGAGCATGGGAGCTGAAAGGATCAGGAGTGATCTAGGCTCTCCAAACAAATCTCGGCCCAGTTCAGCCTGGCCCTTCAGGGTCTGTGGAAGCCCAGTTTCCCAGCAAGGAGGCCCGCACATGGGAAGAGCTTGTTCCTTCTCTGTGTGCTGGGCAACCCTGAGACGGGAGGAGGGTGTGATTGTATATATCCAGGTAAGTTTGCCTTGGGGAAGCAGAGGCAAAAGTCAGCCTCAGAGTAAAAGGCACGGGGGTGTGAGTGATCCTGGGCCCAGCTGGAGTGATGCCACCCCCAGGCCCTCAGTCCTGCAGTCTCCTCCGAATTACACCCACCGTTAGCCCTGGGCTTGGACACTGCTGCTTGAGAGCCTGCCTCCTACTCATGAATCCCCTCCAGGACAGGGCCCAGGCCGGGGGCCAGACTCCACCACCGTGCTCTGGGGTCTGCAAGACGAGTCCCAGGTAAGACCTTCCCCACCTCACCTACACACTTTTGTACACCCTCTTCAGGAGCCCTGCCATGAGAAGGAAGGGAGGGTAGTTCTGGCCACACTTCCTGAGACCTAAGAGGTGAGTAGGCATCTCTGTGTCTAAGATGAGCTCTGTGAAAGCTTTGGGGCCTGTGGGGCCGGATCCTTAGCATTTTAAAATTTTATTATGACTGTGTTTGTTTAAATATATATATATTTATAGCTCTATGTGCCCACCGCCCCCGGCTCCCTCCCCGGCCCCTAGTTTTTCCCCTTGGCTTTCTGTCTGGTGGCCACATAGGGCAGCACCGTCTGAGTGCTCTTGTCTGACACCGTTTGGGTGCTGCTGTTTCTTGTGACCCTTCGGGTCTGCTCGGGGGCCAAGGTGGGGTCTGAGCAGCGGCCAGTCAGTGGAGAGCGCCTCGGCTTGGAGGGAGCCGGGGAGGGCTTGAGGGGGACCGCATGGGCCTCTGTGTGGGGAGGCTCCGGGGGCAGGCCCACCTCCTCCTTGCCGTCCCCCTCCTCGTCGTCACAGCATAGAGCATGGTAGAGCACTTTGTCGCTGAATCGCACCCTCTCCCGTGTGCCCGGGGTCCGCTGGGGCAGCTGGCCCTTCACAGGGCCAGCGCTGAAGGCCTCCTCGCTGGAGGAGTCCGGGGTCTCTACCCGGGGCCCGTTGGGGATGGGCATGCTGCCATTCATGAGCCGGTAGTCAGGGCCAGCCCCTGGCCGGGTCGACTCGGGGCCGTCCACGGAGTCTGAGGGGGTGGAGATGTCCAGGAAGGAGCAGAACTCCCAGCTATCCGAGAGGATGTCAGCTGTCATAAAGTCCAGGTGGCCCAGGTCAAAGGGGCCGCCCACGCCCACCTTGTCGCTGCTGGAGGTGCTGCTCACGGTGGCTGTGGTCCAGTCATCTGGCTCCAGTTCGAAGTCGAAGTCCGAGGTTAGCTTATCGATCTGGCTCACCACCTGGCCGGGGAAGGGGAGGGGAGTGAGTGAGAGGGGCCAGGCAGCGGCCAGCATCACCTAGGTGTGAGTGTGCCCCGTCCCACCCTACTACACCCCCCGGCTGATGACCCTACAGGACACGACTGGACTTGAGGTCACCGGTTTGTTTGCCCTGTTGAGGGCCCAAACTGGACCAGGGTGAACAGAGCTGGTTCCGTCCATTCCCCTGGTTCCACTCCTCAGTGCCTTTGGGGGAAGGGGGATGCCTTCCAGCCCTGCACGCTGTCCATTCACACGTCCCTCTGCCCCAAAGCCAGCTGCTCTTCTGGGGGGCAGCCCTGGTGCTCAGAGCTTGATGCTCCTTTGGTTGACAGGGGGCCATTTAAAAGGGGCTGAGAGACTCCAGCAAGGCCACTCAGTGGTAGGATGAGCAGCCCACCCACCCTTGGAGAGGAAATGATACATGGTAACTGCAAAGAAGGCTCTGCCCTGGCTTTCTGAAGCATCCTGGACCAGCCCCTGCCGTGGGTCAGAGAGTGCCCCCCATGGGTCTCTACCACCCCACCCCTACATTGCCCTGGAGCCTCCTCCATCCTCCCCTTCCTTGCCTCTTGATGAGTAAAGATCAATCCTGGTTTGATGGGTAAAGATCAATCCTGGTTTGATGGGGAGGGGATAAAGCAAGCATTATTTGGTAAGCGATAAGAAAACCATCCATCCTGGGCCCAGAACTGCTGGTGAAGTGCCCTCAGGGGCTACAGAGGTCACTGCACAGAGGACAGAGCAAGGGGGGGAGAGGAGATTCAGGCCAAAATCCAAACCAGTAGAACAACAACAACAAAAGCAAAGCGGAGGGACCAAGAGACCCAGAGACAAAGACACAGGCAATGAGTCATCAGACCCAGGAGCTAACTCCCAGCCCTCTCCAGTCCTCTTTCC
>NW_006771376.1:458279-488001 GCF_000442215.2 Lipotes vexillifer
TCTTTCCCTGGGGTCAGAGAGGTCAGTTAATTCATTAACTAATGAAATCCCTAATTCAACAAACATTTACTGAAGATGACTGCTGTCCAGGGATGTGCTAGGTGTGCAGCAAGGAGTGGGGGTGGTGAGTGCCTCAAAGTGCAAGTGGAAAGCAAGGGCAAAGATGATGGGTCAGGAGTCTGGCTCAGTGAGACGTCTACCGCGTCAGGAGTCAGGAGCTCTGACGCTGGCAACCTGGTCAGTCGTTTTCCCTCTCTAGGTCTCAGTTTCTCAATCTGTAAATGGGGAGTTGGGTGACTAGTTTATCTCCAAACTTCCTTCCATCTCTGAGATTCTAGGACTCTTGTATTTAGAGGAGTGACTTGAGAAGCTGTTTTGGGGTGTCAATGCCTAGGGATGCCCACTTCCCACAGCCCCAGACCAGGGATGGAAGGAACACTCGGCTGAGGCCTATGGAAGAGCTGGGGGAGTCAAGACACCGGGGTTCCTGATTCGGCTTAGACATCAAATGTTCTGTGTCTTTGAGTAACTTACATAACCTCTCTGGACTTCAACTTCACTCACCACCAAGTGGGTATGATAATCTCAGGCCTGCCAACCTCACCAGAGCTTCCTGAGGAACAATGAGAAGGCAGTAAAAGGGCTTTGTGGGGGCACTGGTGATAAAAGTGATATCATCTCCCATCTCTGAGCACCTACTATGTGTCAGGCTTTCCACCCACGAGATCATCATCTCCTGAGTTTATGGATGATGGACCAGAGGCACCAGTCACCAGGGACCTGAGATTCCCGCCTCTGCCGGCCCTGCAACACTGCACACGGCTGAGGTGCTGCCATGATTTCTGGGCTTGGACAGGCAATGGGGATAGGGCTCTACCCTCCAGTCTGACCACCCCAGTCCCCCAGCCTAGAATGACTCCCCCACTTCAGAGAAGCTCGCATCCCCCTTAAACCCTTGCTTAGCCCAAGCCCCACCTGAGAGCTTGTGGGAGCCCTGGCCTAGAGTAGGGGCTCTCAAACCTGGGTGTGCATCAACTCCCCAGAGTTTCCAATTCAGTAGGTCCCAGTGGGGGTCAAGAGGTGCATGTCTAACAAGCTTCCAGGTGATGCTGCTGCCGCCGCTGTTGGTGCCAAGAACAGACTTTGAGGACCACTGGCCTAGGGGACTGGGGATTTAAGCGGGTGAAAAATAGCACCCCAGGGCATGGCCGCCCTGGGGAGAGGCCCTGTGCCCCTGGGACAACCACACGCTCTAATTAGACTCCGCTGATCAAGCAAAGCTGCCTAGAGTCTGCTGCTGTCTGAGGGTGGGAGGATGATGGTAGGAATCTGGAGTTAAATGACTTGGCTGTGAACTCACAGGGTTGCCTGTGGCCAGGCGAGGCCCCGAAGCTGGGCTCCTAATCCCCCGTGAGGAAGATGCAGGGTCCACAGGGCAGGAGCCCTAGAGCCTCAGGCCTGGACACTCTTCCCGCCCAAGAGGCCCTGCTGGCCACCTGCTCAGGAGGCCTTCACGTTCAGGCCCTTCCCCTTCTCCATTAGAATGCCCCTCTCTGTTTCCATCCTGGGAGAGTGGAGGGAAGGAAGGGAGGGAGGTCTGGGCTCAAGTCCCAAGTCTGCCCCATCTTGGCTAAGAGGCTTGAGAGGCAGGTGATTTCCCTCTCCATGTCTCATTTCCTCCCCTGTAAAATAGGAGGACACACCTCTACTCGCCAAACGTTGGGGATCAATAGATAGGAATGTGCTTTAAACTGCAGAGTCTGCACAGCCAAGCACTTAAGAATCTGGGCTCTGCAACCGGGCCTGGGGACCCAGATTGTATGCAGGGCCTGGGTCAGTCCACAAACCCTGCTGCCCGCCCCTGGTGCCTCATTTCATGGGGCCAGTTAGGAGGGTAGGAATAGGGTAGGCCCCAGGCTACCTACCTCTCTGCTTTGGCTGTCTTGAAGTCTATGATTTCTCTCTGAGATTTAATAATCATTTTGCCTGCATGTAATTTGGGATTGTCTTGGAGTGCAGGGAAATAATTATATACACAAAAGGAAAGAGATGGGGAGAGAGAGAATGGAACCACAGAAATCACAGAACCATAGAACCTTGAAGCCAGGAGGGACTGGAGACACTGCTGAGACCACCCTTCCCATTGTGCTTGCTGACGGGGACTAGAGGGGCTGAGCTGAGACTGGAAGTCAGGGGTCAAGGATGGGAATCACCTGCTCTACAGGGAGCAAGAGTGAGCACTAGAGAGGAAGGGCAGGGCTAAAGGCTGTGACAAAACCTGCTGGGGGCCCCAGGCCCTGTCCCAAGGGTGTCTACAACCTCTGTCCTGGCCACAGCCTCAGCTGCCCGCCCCCCGAACATGGCACCCATCCAGTCTCCCCACTGACAGCAGCTTCCTGTCCAGCTCCTGCTGCATCCAGGGAACTTCCTAATCATCCTGCAGGAACACATCACCTCTCTGCTTCCAGCACTTCACTGCTCCCCAAACTCCTGAGCCTCCCAAACACAACCCCACAGCAAATCTGGTCACAGGTCCTGTTCTCTCCAGCAAGCAGCCTCCTCCCTGCCAGGCCTGCCCCCTCACCTGCCCAATTCACTCCACCGAACTCACTTGTGCCTCTGGGCCGCACCTGGAATGTCTCCTTTCTTTCCCACTCGTTCCCTCTCACTTCCATAAGGAAAGTCTTCCCTGACCCCCAGTTGAGGACAGCCTCCCTGTGAAAGGCTCTGAAAGTACCCTGCACCTCTCCTTATTTTCCAGTAGTTATCACTGCTACCGTTTTGTGTGCAGATGTTATAAGGTCGTTGACGTCTCTCTCCTCACTAGACAGGAAGCCCCATGAAGGACAGGACTGGATCTGTCTTGCCCACCATTGCATCCCAAGTTTGGCACAGGGATTGGCACATTCTTTACAAATATAGCTTTTGAATGAGTGGATGAGTTGAGACAGAGGGCTTAATAAAACCACTTGGGGCTTCTTTTTCGAGAAAAAGTTCCATGGGCCTGGACACCCCAACACTGCCCGTCCTAGCCCGCCCTCCAGCCGTGGGTGAGACCCCTCTCCAAAGAAAGCATGTCGGTGTTCCCTAAGGCCCCAGGACTGAGGACCCGGGAGCCCCAGAACCTGTTTATCTCCTCCCCCTTCACCTCTGGCCCCTTCAACTCCCTTGACAAGCTGCTACCTCCTTCCCTCCCTCCCAGCTCCCCGGGCAGCTGATTACATAACTGGAGATTCTGCATTATTTATGACCACTGATTATTTTTTAATTCTTGATTACGTTATTTATTGTCTTCCTGGAGGGCTGTGGAGTTGGGGAAGGGGTGGCGGGGAGCGAGGTGACCGTGCGTGATTCATGATGTTCATCCTGCAAGTTGGCGTAACTGGTTGGGGAGTTCCTTGAATCTGTCTGGAGGAGGAGAATGCAAAGGGAAAAGGGAGGAAAGGAAGGCGAGAAAAAAAATAATGGGAAAAAATCCGCACAATTCTTGCTGAGCTGCGGGTGATGGAGCTGACCCACTTTGGCACAGCTCTGTGGTCCCTAGCCTCTCCTGCTCCAGCTGCTTCCTGGCTGGGACACATTTATCTCATGCCTGAACGGCCCTTGGCTTTCCTTGCCACCTCATACGCAGCGCCTTGCCGAGGTGACCGCACAGTCACCACCGGGCCTGCTCCCCATGAAAATTGGGTGGGGGGATCTTCCACCACCACCCCTGGCTGTGAAATGTTTGTGCCCACCCCTCCATCCTCCTGAGGTGTTCGGACCTAGGTGGGCAACTGTGCCCTTAAGTTATGTCCTACCCAAGAGTCAGTGATGATGTGAGAGACACTGGCCGATCAACACAAGAGACGTTTTGAGCCTCCATGCTGAGCGATATCTTGGGGAGGGGACAACTGAGGAGGAAGAGGCCAAGTAACCTGCTCAAGGTAAGCTCAACATCTGAGATGCCAAAGGCAAGCCCTTTATCCCTGGCCTTGGGGGCTCCCAGTTGATAGGAAACAGGGAGAGCAGCGGGGAGGCAGACTCCCACCCCGAAACACAACCAGGAGATTCCTGGAGAGCATGTGGGATTCTCACTGAGGACAAAATCCAAATTCCATACTGTAGCCTGCAAGGGCTCTGTGTAATCTGACTCCCTGCTCCCTCTTTGACTTCCTGCTTTTCTCCTAGTTCACTCCACTTCAGCTGCACTGGCTTCCTTGCTGATCCTGAACACGCTGAGCCCATTTCTTCCCCAGAATCTTTGCACAGGCTGTTTCCACTGCCAGGAAGGCTCATCCCCTAAATACCACCCTCACTTCCTTTGGTTCTCTGTTCAAAAGCCGTCTTATTGGAAACCCCATTCATATCCCCATATCACTGTCACTCTCTATTCCCTTTCCTTGATGCAAGAGGATGGGACCGCCTACTGCACGCAGGAGGTACTAAATGGTGCCAGCCAGGAGGTCGGGGTCCTGGCTTTGACCTCCCTGATGATGGCTAAGAAGCTGATGTGACTCCAAAAGAACAAAGCCATACACGGAGTGAGGCGCTGGCCAGTGCTAGAATATTTCATTAATAATATCTAACAGATATGGAGTGAGTTTTGTGCCCATCACTGTGCTAAGTACTTTATATATAATATCACATTTAATTCTCACAACAACCCTGGGGCTGGGGGGTGGGGGGTGGGGAGTGTAAAATTTGTTATCCTCATTTACGTGGGAAAACAGAAGCACAGAAAGGTAAAGAAATTTTCCCAAGTTCACACAGCTAGGTAGGGGGCAAATCTTGGATTTGAACCAGAGACATCTGGCTGTGGAGCCCATGCTCAGCCCGTAGGCTGTGCTGTGTCTCCAAATTAAGATCCACAGAATTCTGAGGAGCTTAGAGAGCCTGCTGTGATTGGCCTGGCATTCTGGAGTATTGGGGAACCTAGGAGAGATGAGGGCTAATTAATGATTGACCGTCATATCCCTCTGCAGCACAATTCTAGCTTTCAAAGCATTTACGTTCCTCACCTCACTTAGTCCATTAAACTACTTTTCCCATTCATGGGACAGAACCTGTTCCTCATCGCCTGGGAGGCCAATGGCAGAGCTGCAGCAGGGGTTTGGAAGGGTAGGGGAGGTATGGGACAGCAAACTCCAAATCCTTTAGGGGTGTGAGTAGGTGTTGGCCCCCTTACCCCATGCCAGACCCTGATGAAACCCTAAGATCACACTGAGGTGAGAATGATCATCATCCCCATCTCAGAGGAGCAGACTGAGGCTCAGGGGCCTGGGAAGGGAGTGCATTGGTGTCCCTCGTCTTTCTATGAACTTCAGGCTGTATGCTCAAGAGGGTAAGGAGAGTCTGCCATGATCAGTGGTGTCTGGGGCTGGGGAAGGGAGCAGCAGAGAGAGGAGAATGACAGAAGGGGACACAGCTAAGCCCTTCCTCTCTGCTGGCCCTGCTCCTTCATCAAGCATCCTGTGCTACTCCCCAGCAGTCTTGCATGTGAATCTTGTCTTCATATCTAAGTGCTTTGCCCCCCCCTGGCATGAGAACCCCATTGGTGAGCCCTGAGCTGGTACTGCCCGGGGAATGGGGTGTGATGAGGGAAAAGTGTCTGCCACCCTCTCGACTTTGGGCCCATCCATACCCCCAAGGGAAAATGCCATACTAAGCTACTGAGGAGGAGCGCCTGACAGATCCAGCTTTACGGCCCCCGTGGAGGACCAAGATGGCAGGTATCAGGGAGCAGGGGAACTGAAACCCTTTACTCCAAACCAGAGCTTGGCGCCCCCCACTCAGTAACCGCATTCCTGACAAATCCCATCCAACAGGAAGTCAGTTATGGCATCTATTCTTCTGTCTGGGCTTCCCAGAGCCTCACCCGCTTTCTATAACACTTCCTCTGCCCATCACCCCATGTCCAGACCCTGCCTGGGGGATGAGGGAGCTCTGAGGCCTGGTGACCCCTCCCAGCTGGGTGCCATTGGCAGCGGGCAAGCTGTGGCATACGGGGTAGACTCTGGTTGCCGTAGCAACCTACCCAAGTCTTGGGTGGAGGCACATGGCCTACAGGGTGTGTGCGGGGAGGGGACTCATCTCTCCCTGTCCTAGCTCAGGCCTCTAGGCTGCAAATCCTGGGAATCTGAAGCTCTGCTGTTCGAGACATGGGAGTAGGTAAGTGTGTGTGCTGGGAAGGGACATCTAAAAGATCTGCAAATGAATCCTAGCACTTCT
The DNA here is from genome assembly GCF_000442215.2 of Lipotes vexillifer. Lineage (NCBI taxonomy): Eukaryota > Metazoa > Chordata > Mammalia > Artiodactyla > Lipotidae > Lipotes > Lipotes vexillifer. The sequence goes on from NW_006771376.1 coordinate 464,490, forward strand.
GAGCTCCCTGCTTCACCCCTAAAGGGTGCTCCTCAGAGCATCACAGCATGAGCATAAAGTATCACCTCTAGAAGACCCCTGTCAAAATGCAAAGATATCAATTAGCCCACCTGCTGAAGCCCCAGAATAGGCAGCAGGAACCTGAGTTCTAGGCTTAGTTCTGCCACTGGTAGGCTGTGTGACCTTCGACAAGCCCCTATCCCTCTCTGGCCTGTTTCTTCAACAGCAAACAAACAGGGGTGGTCTGGATGACCTGGGAGATGCCTTCAAGCTCTGGATGGCTATTCGGGGAGGGGTGGCAGATGCCTGGAAGATGCTCAGTTGGGAGTAGGCTCTGAGCTTACTGAAGCTGCCTCCCAGGCTTAGAGTCAATCCTGGCTCTTTCTGGGCAGGCTTGCTGGGGCATAGGTCCCATGCCCCTGCCCAAGACTGAGACTCTGGACAGTTCCCATGGTCCTGATAGAACCACAGAGCATCTGAAATAAGATGAGGGTGGAGAGAGTCAAAGAGGGGACTGTAGTCCTCTGGACCAATGAGGTTGGGAGAGGAGGGGTTGCTCAGGGGCATCTGGCCTTTGACCTCCAAACTGTATTCTCAAAGATGTTCAGCCCAGACCATGGCCAGCCCCGTCCATGGGAAGAAGCACCACACTTCTCTCTACCTGCAGCAATAGCCATTCCCACCTCCTGAGAAAGGACTTCCTAGTACGCTCCTCCATGAGGCTGCCTCTGGGCAGAGGGGCTGCCCTGTCCAACCCCTGCTTCTGTCCCAGCATTTCCACAACCCCCTCTACTCCGAACATGACTCCCTTGCAACACCCTCTGCTCCTTGGCTCTCAGGCCAGGCTAGAATGCCACTTTCCCAGTCAGGATTTGGTCCACCATCACCCCCTCTCCCCAGTCTTCCTAGCGCCCCCATCTTCCCCACACAGCTGGCTGGGGAGAGCTCAAGCCCATAACTCCAGTTCAATCACTCTCCCTGCCATCTCTGCAGGGACCCTGGTTACAAGAAGTTGAAATTTGGCTAAAGCCCACCTGGCTGGCATAATGGCACCCAGCAGGCAAATTTAGGCCAGCGGCTCAGAACGCTGGTCATGCATTTTGGGCTTGAACACAGCCCAGGGGGCAGGGCTGAGGACATATGTACCTCATTACCCTGGTGATGTGGGAAGCAGTAATTAAACCGGGCTCCGCTTAGAGAGACAGAGAGGGATACATATCCCAGGATCTCTCGCTGACTTTTCAGCCTTGGCAAAAAAACATTCAGAACTGTGGGACGGGGACGCATACCTTCAGAGGAGATTCCTGCCCCTGCCAATGTACTGATACCCACTAGCAGGCCCCTAGACCCATTCCCACCTCAGGGCAGGGAAGACATAGCCGGCTTTAATTTTTCCAGGATCAAGGGTTCTAAGTAACTGTGTGATCTCTGGGGAACGCTCTGAGCTGGGCCTTGAGCAGCGAGGACTGCCTCAGTAGAGCCATCCACACTCTCCCAGGGCCATTTATGAGCCAGTCAGAGTCTGGGAGGCAGATGGTGGGGTCAAAGGTCAGCTTGGGTCCCAGAAGAATGTCTTCCACTAAGAGGATGCTGTGGGATTCATTCCTTACTGGCCACCATGCAGCTCTGAACCATGGGCCCACAACATGCTGCCCAAGCAGTCTCGGGATCACTGAGGCCCCTTCAGCCCTGGGGTACAGTGAGATCTTCAGCGAAGCAGATTTGGGGAAAGAAGAACAAGGAGAAGGAAGTACCCAGGAGAGTGACCCAGGTGCGCACAGCTTTGAGCGCGCGCGCACACACACACACACACACACACACACACACACACACACATACGTGTGAGTACGTTTCCTGGGCCAGGCCCAGGAAAACCGGTCTAGGGGCTGCCTGGCCCCTCACTTACCTCCCTTAGCTCCTTGGCCACCTCCTTGAGCTCCCGCAGTATATCCTCCAGCTGCCCAATGACCATCTTCATGCGCTGTCGAATCCGCTCCCGCTCGCCACCACTGCTGGGGTCATCACTGGGCTGCCCGAGGTCCGGGGTGCCCCGAATGTTCATCCTTTACCACGTGGCTGCAGGCCTGCCCATACTCCCCCCAGCCGGGCACACGCTGCGTCTGCCTCCACGGAGCCCCCCTCAGCTGGGCAGAGCTCCACATCTTAACGGCCCCCTAGCCCACCCTGGCCCTGGGTGGCCCTCACCCAGCCCCTGCCCCCTGCCACCCCGCCTCCTCTACCTCTGGGTGGGGAATGGGACACCCAGAGGGAGACAGAGTCTGACCAAGGGGGGGTCAAGGTGAGGACACAGGAGAGCAGAGGGAGGGGCCTTGGGTCTCAGGAGTGGCCTCTAGGACTTGAAGTGCCTGTGGGTATGCTGAGCTGGACACAGAGGCAGGGGGATGACTCTGCAGGGACTATGGGTAAGAGATGGCCCTTGGGATGGGCGGAAGGCAGCAGTAATCCCCTCACAACTCCTAGGAAATTGCAAAGGCAGAGGTCTGGAGATGCAACTGACACCTGCAGAGGAATGGTGGCTGGGGTCTTCCAGATGTGGGTGGCTCTGGGGAGGGAGCTGGATTGGAGGAGGGCAGCCCCCTGCAGAGAGAGCGAGCCTGGCGTCAGCCCTCCCAGGTTGCAGCACCCGCCGGCAACGCTGCTGCCTTCCTCCTCACCCCAGCCTGCACCTTTCCTCGCTGGGGATTTGGTTTTATTTATTTATTTTTTTGTAGGGAGGGATGATGGAGGCAGATGCTCTATAGCACAGCCCCTCCCCTAAAGGGAAAACAGGAGCCCCTGCTTTAGAAGCTGAAGTCCTCAGCCTGCCATGGGGCACCCTGCCCTGGCTCTCCCCAACGCCCCCCCACCCCAGTCAGGCCTGGCCCCGCTGGTTCACTGGAAGGCCTCTCCAGACATCCATCCTCCCTCCTAGTGCCCCCGGGGTGCCCTCGTTCCCCGCTGGACCTTCCCTTCCCCTGCCCCGCCTTCCGTGAGAACCCCGGCTCTGCTCCCGGACTCACCAAGGCGGGGAGTGGGGGCACTGGCCTTCCGCGCAGCGTCGGGGGCCAAGTCCCAAGGCGAGGTTGGGGGGCCCCCAAGGCTCCCTAGGGCGGGCTTCTCTCTCTGGACCCTTCGGTCCTTGGCCTCAAGGAGGTCCTCAGAGCCGCCACTGGAGACATCTGGACGGTGGGAGGGGGCGGGGCCTCCACGCTCCAAGGAAGAGGCCAGGAAAAATCTCACCCAACCCCCGCCGGGCTCTGGTGGGGAATGAGCAAGGGTCCGGCGGGTCCGGGGCTCTGAGGCCACAGGTGAACCGGGCACAGGGCGACCGAGGCGACGCCGGTCCGGTCTCAGCACGCAAGCCAAAGTCTGAGGGATCGGAGGGCGCCGGGATCCCTTCAGCCCACGCCCGGCATTCCCGGGGCTCGGCACCGTCCTGAATTCGCTCTGTCCAGTCCAGATCGGCCGGCTCCGGGCTCCGCCGGGGTCTGCCCTGCCCTGCCCGGAGTGAGCTGGCACCCGTGGGCGCCCGGGGCGCGCTCAGCCCGGACCCGGAATGACCGCGCTCCGGCACCTGCGGCGTCCGGAGCGGCCGCGAGGGTCCGCTCAGTCTAGCCCCGGGGTTCTCCGGGGGCGACAACGCTCTCGCGGCTCAGTCCACGGTCGGAAAGGTCCGGAATCGCCGGGCCCCGGGGGGAGGGGCGGTGTTGGCCGCGGGGACCAGGTCACCGCCGTGCCGGGCCGAGGGAGAGCGGGGCAGGGGGCCCGGCCGGGCTGGGTCTGGCGGCCGGGCGCGGGCGGGAGCGGCGCCGGGCGGAGGAGAGGAGGCGAGAAGAGCAAGAGGAGGAGGCGAGGCGAGGCGAGACGAGGGGAGGGAGCGCGCGGCGGGCCCGGCGGGCCGGGGCGCACGGGGCTCGCAGCTCCCCGGGCGCCCGGTTGTGCCCGTGTGGCCACCGGGCGCCGGGTCGGGCTGGGCCTCCCCCGGCCGCCTCGCCCCGCCCTGCCCCGCCGGGCTCCGCGGGCCTGGGCCCGCTTCCCGAGCGCCGCGCCGCCCGCGTCCCGGCAGCCCCCGGCCCGCCCCGCCGCCCCCCGCCCGACTGGCCGCCCGGGCGGGCGCTGGCTCCCTCAACGGCCGCCCGGCTCGCTCGGCTCCTCTCGCCTCGGCGCTGTCAGGGAAGGGGCCGGCCCCGCGCGCCGGGAGGGAGCTTTTAAAGCGACACACACGCCTCCCAGCGCCGAGCGTGCGAGCCGCGGGGTGTCGCCACCCTGGGGACTGGGAAACGTCCAGCGCTTGCGGGGCTGGAGGCGGGCTCGCCGGGGTGCACTCCTGTTGACCTCGGGGCGCGGAGGGGCAGCGGGTTAGGGGCTTACTCAATTCCTTCCTACCTTTCCATAAGCCCCCATTGCCCCTTCCCCCCGGGCTTCCCTTTTGGCTAAATTTCCCGCATCCAGGCCCTGCCCCTTCCCCCATCATACCTAAACTACTCCCAGACGTTGCCTTAAGTCAGATTCATTAAGAAAATAGAATACTGACAATCTTTTCTGAGCACCTACTGTGTGCCAGGCTCTGGGCTGGATGGGGCTGGAGTTGGAGATTCTGCAGATGACAGGAATGCATTAGACACAGGTCACTTTGTTTAGTTATTCATCCATTTACTCAACATTTATTCAGCACCTTCCGTGTACCAGACCCCACGCTAGACTCTGGCGTCTTGGGAAGGAAAAGCAACACTTCAGGAAGCTCACAGCTTGTGAGGACACTGCTGAGTAAACTCAGGGGTGGTAAACACAGGGCAAAGGCAAGTTCCAGAAGCAATGGTAGGGGACGGGGAGGGTGGGAGCAACCCAGGCCAGGGGCTGGCAAGCTCTCCTTGAGACAAGCCCTGAGCTGAATCTCAGAGGATAAGTAGGAGTTACCCAGGTGACTGTCAGTGTGGGGGAAGTGTCGGTGAGCATTCCAGGCAGGGAGGAGGGTGAGAGCAGAGGCTCAGAAGCAGAAGTGAAGGGGGGCGGGGGGTTGAACCAACTGTGGCCTTTTAGAGATAACCATTTTGACAGCTCTGTGGAAAGTGGATTTGAGGAAGACCAGATCCCGAGAGACCCAGAGGCCATGGTTAGAAGCTTGGATTTTGTCCTGAGGTAGAGGGAAGCTATGGTGTTAGGGAGAAACCCGGTCCTGCTCACCTCTCAGGAGATCCCTCTGGGGCTTTGAGGATGATGGATCTGGGGGCACGGACACTGGCAGGAGACCAGTTAGGAGGCTCTTACAAGAATCAAGCTGAGAGAGGAGGGGCCTGCATGGCAGTAGGAATGGAGAGGAGGCGATGTTTTGAGAAATAATTTAGTAGAACATGGGAGGATTTGGAGACTGGTTGAACTTGGAGAGGGAGTGGGAGTCCAGGATGCCTCTGCTTATAGCTTGAGAGACTGAGAGATGGTTGTGCTACCCACTGACTTAGAAGAACAGGTCTGGGGTGAAGATGAGGCATCTAATTTGGGACAGGTGGAGATACTCTGAAGACAGTTGAGTATATGATCTATGCCTGGGCTTGAGAGTATTTTTTTTTTTTTAATCATCATTAGAGGGGGCTGAAATTAACCGGGAAGCCTGTTTAGACCAGTAACAAAAGCAGTAGGTCAGGCTGGAGCCTTGGAAAATAGTCCCTGAGAAAGATGGAGCTGGAGTGGTCAGGGAAGTAGAAGAACGGGGAGAGTGGGCATCATGCAGACTCAGGAGAGGATTTGGAGGAAGCAAGTGCTCCACAGTGTCAAAGGCTGCAGAGAGCAGCTGTAAGAGAAGGAATGGAAAGTATCTATTGTCCTGGTAATAGGAAGCCAGTGGTGGTGTGGCAGGGGCAGGGTTTTTTGGTTTTTTTTTTTTTGGTTTTGGGGGTTTTTTTGGTGGGGAGAAGGGGAGAGGAGGCAGGTTGTTGGGCACTGAGGGCTGAGTGGTTGGTGAGAAATAGGAATTAGTGAGTATAGGTGACATTGTCAAAAGTTCAGATGACAAGGGAGTAAAGATCTTGAACTAGAGGCAGATGAAGGGTCAAGGGAGGTGGGACTGGATGGCGGTTTGAGGCTGACCCACAGGGGGCTTGAATTTCAGGGATGGTGATGTGTCACGGGTACTAACGGTTTCCCTTGTTCTCCTAGTTCTCTCAGAGGTATGTTCACAGGGGTCCTCTGGAGGCACTGGGTCCTCCAGAAGCTATGAAGGTGTGAATTCAGCTCCTGGGGTGGGGGAGATGTTCTCCTGGGAAGGTGGATCCAGAGGGCCCACAAATCACTTTGTTTAAAATTTGTGGTAAAATACATATTACAAAAAATTTACTATCTTAATGATTTTTAAGTGTACAGTTCAGTGGCATTAAGTGCATTCACGTTGTTAGGCAACCATCACCACCATCCATCTCCAGAACTCTTTTCATCGTGCAAAACTGAAATTCTGTACCCATTAAACATTAACTCTCCATCCCCCTCCCCCCACCCCTGGCAGCTAGTACCATTCTACTTTTTGTCTCTATGAGTTTGACCAGTGTAGATACCTCATATAAGTGGAATCATACAGTCCCACCAATCACTTTCACGGAAGCTATGATGTTAATAGATTGCCAAAATAAAACATGGACTGTGCCTGAGAAAACAAAATGAGTTTCTTATCTTAGGTCCATGGAACCATCTGCCCACGTCCAGGATGGGGGAGGTATATTTCAGCTTGGGAGTGTTAGGAGAGATTGAACTCAGTTTGAAAGGATGGGATGTGACTACTTAATACCTAATTGATCTTGGGTTGCGTTAATACAAGTATGGTGTTTAGAAGAAGAGAGGTCACATTTCTTCTGTCCTCTGTGTGGATCAAACTATGTCTAGGACCCCATTTCACTGGGTATGTCCACAGGAGGGCAACCACAGTGGAGGAGGTATGTGTGGGGAAAGGGAGGACTGGTGTGTATGTCCTGTGAAGGAGAGTTAGGCTGGTCAGGGAAGGCTGGAGAAGAGGGGTCTCAGGAGAAGGGGTCTCTGTCTGTAAATCCTCAAAGGCTGCCGCAGGGAGAGCAGGTACTCGGGCTCACCTTCCTTAGTATTTGCAGATTGACCCATCCTCCCTTCCACCCAGCCTCCCTGGCCACCTGCCCAGATATCCCATCCTTCAGATCTCTGCTTAGATCTACCCCCCCACCTCCAGACAGCCTTCCCTGGCCCTTCAGTCAATAGGGAGGAACAGAAGTACTCTTTTGGACCTTAACCAAATGTTTCCCAGGGTATTCATTTAATGTGCTAGCTGTGTGACCTTGGGCAAGTCACTTAACCTCTCTGAACAGGGATAAGGAGCCCATAAACATTTTTATTTTTTCCTGTTTTGGCTGTTTTGCCAAAAAGGAAAATAAAAGTTGTTTTCTACTGTCTCTTTGACTCAGAAAAATAGAGATGATAATAGTACCTACTTTCCAGGGTCATTGTGAGCACATGGAAGTACTTGGCCCAATGCCTGGGACCTGGTAGGTACTCCATAGATGGTAGCTGCTATAGACTCTTTTTAATGGCTTTGTGTCTGTAAGCCTTATTTCCTTGTGAGGCTGTGAACTCCCAGGATGGTGTCTGCCCTTGTCTCTCACATGGACCAGTGGAGTGGAGTGGAGTGTGACAGCTAGTGACTTTTACTTTGGCCTGTTTTCCATCATCCCACTTCATGCATCCCTTTCCTTTGGGAAATTCCTCGCTGTTGTCACATAGTCCTGGTGGGCTGTCTGTTAAAGTGCCCACTGTTCCCACCCGTCCCTATCCCATTGCCAGCAGGTAGGCATGTGACCCAGACTTCACCAATCACAGAACCCCATTTTCCAGCACCAGTGATTGGCCCAAGGGGTGAGCGCATTCCCAAGCAGGGCCAATCAGACTCTTTCTCTGGGACTGATATATGGATGCGGAGAAGGAAGCCTTCTTTCCACTGGGACACAAAGCTTGATGCTGTAGTCCCAGGGCTGCAAACAAGTCATCTTTCCCCCTAAAAGTTGGATCCAGGCAAGGCAACAGAGGGGAGGGGAATTTAGAGAGCATGATAACAGCATTGCTGAGAGTCCCAATTTGGGCTCTCATGGCCTTTGTTCCTGCAGTCCTTCTTTTAGTCCTGGGAGCTGCAATAACATCCTATCCATCTGTGAGAGCCAATACGTTCCTTTATTGCTCCAGCTTGTTTGGTTGGGTTCTTGTCTCATGCAACAAATAGGAGCCTGACAAATACACTCAGGGAATACTAAATGAATGGATGATTGACTAAATGATTGGGTTCCCAGATGGGGTGGGATGTCCAAAGTTCCTGAAGCTAGAGGGTTGGGAGCTGCTGCCCTGTGGCCATGGAAGTGAGGTAGGGTATTTGGGAGGATACTGTATCAGGCGGGCTTGGATTTGTGTCCCAGCTCTGCCATTCACTAGCTGTGTGATCTTGGGCAAGTTACTTGGCCTCTCTGAATTTGAGGTTCCTTATCTGTAAAATAGGCAAAATAATAGTGACTGCACAGGGTTGCCTTGAGGATGGAATGAGATAAGGAACAAGAAGCACCAAACATAGTCCCCAAGGTGAGGGTAGGGGAGGCAGGAGCTAGTAGCTGTTTTTTTTTTCATTTTTTATTATTATTATTTTTTTTGCGGTACGTGGGCCTCTCACTGTTGCGGCCTCTCCTGTTGCGGAGCACAGGCTCCGGACGCGCAGGCTCCGGATGCGCAGGCCCAGCGGCCAAGGCTCATGGGCCCAGCCGCTCCGCGGCATGTGGGATCTTCCCGGACTGGGGCACGAACCCGTGTCCCCTGCACCGGCAGGCGGACTCTCAACCACTGAGCCACCAGGGAAGCCCCTAGTAGCTGTTCTTATTAGCCTGCACTCGATTGTGGTGGATTGGGCGGGACTGAGATTGGCATGCATCTCAGGAGGGAACAAAGATTCAATTTGTAAGCTGGATTCTCAGAAGGAGTGGGTCCTGGCACCAGGGAGGCTGTGCCAGGGCCAGAGTGAGTGTGTTCAAGCTTGAGAGAGAGAGAAGACAGAGATAATAGAGCACCTAGCACTTAGGCAGTGGAGTTGGAAGGATCTGGCTCATAAGCTAGCTTTTCCGCTAACCGTGTGACTCACTAAATCTTCCAAGCCTCGGTTTCCCTTCTCTGTAAATCCCTTCCTGAGAGTTGTCTTGAAGACTAAATAAAGCAGTCCATGTACCATGTTCAGCCCATGGTTAGTAGGTGTTCAATAAAAATTAGCTAGTATTTTTGATATTTGTGGCTTCAGGAAATTTTCTGAACACAAAGGTGGGATGAGTGTATAACTCTATAGACAAACTTTTCATGAGGAAGTCCTCAAATCAAGGAGAGTCCGTATCTGAGTCTCCCAGGAAAGGCCATTTCAGAACAACTAGGTTTCATATGTCCTTCTGTGTCTGGATAATGGTGGGGCTCACACTGGGGAAGCCATGTCTGGGGACATTTCTATCATCATCCTGCCCACCGTAATCTACTCAGCTCAGGAAAGGTTCTCAGAGCTTTCTACACTGGCTGCTTCCTCTTCCTCACGCCTCATCACCCTCAAACCTTGTAACCTGGTGGCGGGTGGCATTGCGTGGCTGAAATCACCCTCACCGAGCAAGACTCTGATCTTGCTAAGACCAGCGGACACTTTTCCTCCCCTGCCAAAGGCGATGGCTTTGTGGTACTCGACCCTGTGGGGGCTCGTCCTGCTTCCCGGCACCCTCTCCTCCATGGCATCGTGTCTCATTTCTCCGGATTCTCTTCCTACTTCTCTGGGGCCTGCTTCTCAGTTGGTTCAGTGTCTTCTCCCTCTGGTCTCTTAAATGTTGGTGATCCGTGGGATCCTCAGGCTCTCTTCTCACTCCATACACCTTCGCCAAGGGAGCTCTTTCACACTCCCTGGAAGTTCTTGCCTCCCAGTTTGCTATTTCCGTGTGAGACCTTCCCAATCCTTCAGCTCATATTGCCAACTGCCCATTGGACATTTCCATGAGGCCGTCCTGCATGCACCTCAAACTCAGTGTGCCCAACCAGAACCCATTGTTTTTCCCCCAGAATGTGTCCCCTTTTATCTTTCCCATCTCAGAGAATGACACCACCCTCCACCCGCCCCATGCAAGCCAGAGAGTTGAGATCACCATAGACTCTCACTCTCCCACATCCAGTTAGTCACTAAGTCCTGTGGATTCTACCCTCATATAGATGGGTTTCTTTGTCTCTGTACTGATGACCAGGTCCTTTCTTGCACCCATTGGCCCCTGCATCAGCTGATGGCCAACTAATGGATATGCCAACCCTTGGACTTACCCTGCAGAGTCCACTGTTGCTGGTACTGGCTTTTGGATCTACCTGTTTATGACCCTCCATGGCTCCTCATCTCTACAAGGCGAGTCCGGTCCCCTTAGTTTGGCATTCACGTCTTTTCACGAGCTTGCCCTTGTCTGTCTCTCCAAGCTCCTCTCTATCACCTCTCGCTCCTGATGCTTCTGCCAGGCTGAGCTACTTGCAGCTTTTGCCTCACTACCCTCCTTACACTTCCTCTCCTCTTTGCCTGGAATGCTTCCTTTCTCACCCTTCCCCTCCAGACCAACTTCTACTCCCTCCTGAAATATTCTCCAGAGTGTGAGGTCCCCCCTCTGTGCCACCAAAGAGCCCTCATCCCCAGCAAGTCCAGCACTTGCCACATTACTTTGTCATTGTGAGCCTGATCCCTCCCACTAGACCATGAACTACTGGAGAGCAGACACCTCCGTGCCCTTGGTGTCCAGCAGAGTCTGCTATAGTCAGTTCTCAAGGTACGCTTTTGAATTTAAATCTCTAAAGTACTTAGTTGTTTTACATTTTTATTAAACAAAATATTTTAAGGTGACCTGAGATGGGAAAAGCTGGAGAGAAGGGGCATGGCACATAGCTCAGGCGGCCCCCCAACACACACGCTGAGCCTTCACACCCCTCTCCTGAACCTCTAACACTCCATCCTGCTCTCCTCAGGAAAGACCTGTAAGCCGAGCCCTGCTGTGTGACTTAGACCAATCACATACCCTCTCTGTGCCTGTTCTTCCTCTTCTAAAAATGGGATGTTGGAGTATTCCAGGAAAATGATATTTTTCAGAGTACTTTCACACAAAAATCCCCAATTAGTCTGCCAACAGCATGGGAGAACGGTGGTGTTAGCACCCCTCCTGCTTTCTGGGGGTTCTTATGCTGGCCTTTATCCTTTACTCTTCACTCTCTGGTCAGGTTAACCCCCCCACCCCCACCCTCCGGTTCCTTTCCATCAGTATTTGAACTTGCTCTCTAAACTCTCCCGTCTTAAAAGTAAGATCCCACTTCCCTCTCCAGGTGCTGTCTCATCTCTTCTCTTTCACAGCCAGACTGGCCCCAAGTGTTGCCCCCATTCCCTGCCTGTCATCCTGTAGCTCTCACTCATTCCTCCTCCCTTTGCATTCTGAAGTCTACCTCTACTATTCCCCTAACAAAACTTTAAATGCGGAGGTCACCAGTGACCTCCAAGATGCTCAGTCCGCAATCCTGATCTGACTTGTCTTCCCACTGCATTGGTTCAGTCACAACCTCTGTTCTCTTCCCTGGGCTGCAGGGACACCGTGCCTTCCTGGATCTCTGCTGGCTGCATTTTCACTGCTAGCCCTCAGCTTCCTCTGCCTGCTTTCCACCCTGCCTGTCTTTGAACACTGGAGCTGCTCAGGGCTTAGTTCTGTGTCCTTTTCATTCTCACCCCTCTTTCTTCCCACTCTGTCGTACCCCCCTCTTTTGGTTGCAGTTACCACCTGTATAGCTCCCATTCCGAATAAGTATCTCCAGCTCGATTCTCTCCAAGTTCCAAACTTGTAGATCCTCCTGGCTCCTGGGCCATCAGTTGGCCATCAAAATCAAAACTGAACTTGGGGTGTTTCCTAAACAATTCCTCCCCCTGTGTCCACTGTCTTAGCTCTTCTTACAGAAACTCTGGGAATTATCCTTCATACCTTCTCCTCACCCTCCACGTTGAATCCACCTCTATTTCCTCATTCTGCCTCCTGAATATTTTCTGATATCTGAATATTCTCTGCTGCTACCCTCTTTGTCTGAAGCACCGTCATCCATCATCTTTCCATCAGACAATGAAATCCACCTTCTACCACGTGCTCTCTGGTCCTCTCTAAGGTATTCGCTGCACAGCAGCCACAAGGATCTTAAAAAACTTTGAGTCTGACATATCATTCCCCGGCTTAAAATCCCTCAAGTGTTTCACATTTTCCCAAAGTCCAAATTCTCACTACATCAGCAAGTCCCTGGGTGGTCCGGCCAGCAGCTCTCAGCTCCCCTCTCTCCCATTACTCTCTTCCCTTCAGTCACACTGACCTCCTTTCAGGGTCTTGGATGCACAGTGCCTCTGGACTTTCACACATGCTCTTCCCTGTACCCTGGGGGTGCTCCTACCCCTTCTTCACCCAGCTGACTCCTGCTCACCCTCGAGGCCCTGGCTGAAATTTTACTCCTCAGAAAAGCCTTCCCAGAACCTTCCCTCAAACTAGCCCATACCCCCTGTTATTTGTAATTATGTCATGCCTGCATTCCCTACTGGAATATAGGGAATGTTATTGACTACAATACAAATGCTCAGCAAATACTAACTGAGGAAGTTCAGGGTGGTTAAGCAACTTGCTTGAGGTCACACAGCTTAACAGTAGCAGGTCTCATCTTAAACTTTAGACTAGTTTTGGTGCCTCTGCCATGGGGCCCAAAACACACACACACATTCCCTTTATCCAAGCAGTGATCACACCTTATCCTAGCTACTTGTGCAATGGCCCCTCTCCCTGCTAAGCCTCTGAAGCAGAGGCCATGCTGTCTTACGTGTTCCTGTGCCCCTGCCTTCTCGCTCAGCATCTGGCATGTGGTGGGGATGGAGCACTGTGTACACTTGTGGGTTTGACTCTCTGTTGATGAGTCCCCCAGATTCTTTTCTAGCTCTGCCTTTCTGCCAAGCACCAGTTTCATTCTTCAGCTCAGCTATGGATTGAGCCTCCTTTTAATTTTCATCCTAAGTTAAAGAAACCTAAACATTTAAAAGAAACTTTTACTAAAAAAAAAAAAAAAAAAAAAAAAAAAAAAAATGAAAAAAAAAAGGAAATAAGACAAAAAGTACAAAATACAAGAAAAAGAGCCTAGAAATAGTTGAGGCAAAGAGGTTTGGCCACATATAGCCTGTGGGCTAAGCCATCCCAGATCACTGGCCCCCGCATAATTCTGCCCTTTGGATCCTTGGGTCAGTTCCTCACCCGACCTCTTCTCCCTTTTCTGGACTCAATCTTGGTTAAGGGGGCACTTTCCTGAGCAGACTAAGACTACTTATCCACACTCTGGCTGATAAATCTGGGGGAAACTCTGGTAAGGGGATTGGGGAACAACAATGGGGAAACAAAGAGAGAGTTAGGAGAGGTGGACAGTGGGGTTCCATGTGCATCCCACAGATCCAGATGATGACCGTGCTGGCTGAGCCACTCTGCAGTCTCCCCAAGAGAGTTATGCAGCCTTGACTTGGCTATTGACCCCGTTCTGGATGGGCAAGGAGAGGAGCAGGGGCTTGGTGCTGGGCTGCTGGGGAATGAGGGCTGTGCGGACAAAGCTGAGGCTGAACCCAGGAGGAAGGGCGGGGCCAACCAGGCCGGGGCAGGACCGAACAGCAGGTTCTTGTCAAAGACACAGTTTAATTCTAAGGCTGTATTCCTTGTGCCTGGGAGATTTTCAGCTTGCAATAGTGTCATTTACAGATGGATTTGCTGTGGCGAATTACAAGTTTGTAAGCAACAGCTTCTCTGACGCCTCGAAGAAAAAAATGCCTTATCCCTGTGGAAATTATAAATTCATAACTAACAGTGTTATCCAACTGAATGTAAAACAAATCCATTACCAGCTACATTATTGCATAGAATACCAAGTGAGTGAACTGCACAGGTTTTGTGAGGATCAGGGACATGTCAGGAAGTGGGGACAAAACGGACTTTCCCCACTTTCCTCTTGTGCCCTTTCGGACTCACCTCAGGCTAACGCTCAATGTAGGCGGAACTGGATTAATGTACACTGCTTGGATACAAAGGAGGCTGGAGGTTATGGTGGTGGTGGTGGTGAAGGTGACGATGACAGTGGTGGTGGTCATGTACCAAACCAGATGACCACCCTGCTATCGCATGTGTGCATCTTTTCGTATCATTGTTGGAATTGCTGTGTTGTCTTAAGATACTATCTCGTGAAAACTCACACGTCTAAGTCCTTGTGAGTGGCAGGACAAACCCTGAAAAGGGAAATCATTTCTACTGTTAACCCAGCAGGAAGATGTGTGTCCTCTGAGCAGAGACCAGAATGAGAAGATGGGTCTTAGGCACTGGAGTGGGGCTTCCCTGTGTCTCCCCAGAAGGTTACTGCCATGGGACCAGGATTCAAGGTGCTGAGACCTCTGGATGGTTGTTCCTGAGTGGGGGTGTCAAGAACGTACCCTCAGTGTGAAGGCAGTTTGGAGTCTGTGGTGGGAGGGTGTAGGCTGTAGTTTTTAACCCAGGTCATCTCGTTCCATCTGACTCTGGTGTATTCCCAATGTGTGGTTTCTGAAATGGACTTCCATTTTTTTTTCTTTAATGTTGACTGTAGAAAATCAGAAAATGCAAATAAACAAAACTAAAAAGTACATATACCACCCATAATTTACTTTGGGTGTATGATCACTTTGGGATAGATCGGACCTGAAACTCGGCCCCTTCTTCAATTCCATTCAGAAACTCTGAGCACTTAGAAGTCTTGACTAAATATTTGGTGTGGGGGAGAAGAAGAAATGGCCCATACTGCAGCCCACAGGCAAAGGGCAGGGATCCCAGCTCTTAAAGCCTTCCTCCAGGGCTTCCCTGGTGGCGCAGTGGTTAAGAATCCGCCTGCCAGTGCAGGGGACACGGGTTCGAGCCATGGAGCAGCTATGCCTGTGCACCACAACTACTGAGCCTGCGCTCTAGAGCCCACGAGCCACAACTCCTGAGCCCAGGTGCCACAACTACTGAAGCCCGTACACCTAGAGCCCGTGTTCCGCAACAAGAGAAGCCACCGCAATGAGATGCCCGCGCACTGCGATGAAGAGTAGCCCACACTCGCCGCAACTAGAGAGAGCCCACGTGCAGCAAGGAAGACCCAACGCAGCCAAAAATAAATAAATAAAATAAATAAAGTTTTTAAAAAAAGCCTTCCTCCACTCCCCCACACCACCAGGGAGTTTCCCGGCACGTGTCCTCCATCTCAGCCTCTCTCCTCCGTGCTGGCTTCCCTGTCTCTCTCCCTTCTTCCTGGATCAATGCACCTGTCTCTGTCATCTTCCTCAGGAGGAAAATGAATTCCTCTCCTTGTCTCACGCTGAGACATCATTTGTTGAAACAGTTGCCTCAAGTATTTTTTTCCAAACAGAGATAGTTTCCTGTCTAAGAAGAATTTTGGTGCCAGCTTTTAAGATAAAATATTTTCACCTTGTTTCATGAATACACGTATATTTTTAGGACTGAGGGTTATTCTACAAATGCTGATAAGAAACCTGCTTTTGTTCATTAACAATACAGAGTCAGCATATTTTTATGTCAACAGATATATCTATATTTTCTGTTTTAATGGCTGCTTATTAGTCTATATGGTTTCTTTAAACCATCTCTTTTTTTGTTATGCATTTAGGCTGTTTTCCAGTTTTTGCTATTATAACACCCACACATCATCCTTGCACATTTTTCTAATTATTTCCTTAGGATAGATTCTTAGAAGTAAAATTTTATTTATTTATTTTATTAAAAAATTTTTTTTGGCTGCGTTGCGTCTTCGTTATTGCATGCAGTCTTTCTCTAATTGCAGCAAGCGGGGGCTACTTTTCGTTGCGGTGCACGGGCTTCTCACTGCGGTGGCTTCTCTTGTCTCAGAACATGGGCTCTAGGCACGCGGGCTTCAGTAGTTGCGGCTCGTGGGCTCTAGAGCGCAGGCTCAGTAGTCGTGGCACATGGGCTTAGTTGCTCCGTGGCAGATGGGATCTTCCTGGACCAGGGATCGAACCGGTGTCCCCTGCACTGGCAGGCGGATTCTTAACCACTGCGCCACCAGGGACGTCCCGAAGTAAAATTTTAGAAAATGCACTTTCCAAAGGCTTTGTCATTGTTAAACTACTTTTCAGAAGGTTTGTGCCAATTTATACTCTCAACAGCTTGTATTATTGTCCTGCCTACTATAAATGATATGGGTTGTCTCAGTTATACCCTGAGGTATTAAAGAAAGGGTCCCAGGCTTCCCTGGTGGCGCAGTGGTTGAGAGTCCTCCTGCCGATGCAGGGGACATGGGTTCATGCCCCAGTCCGGGAAGATCCCACATGCTGCAGAGCGGCTGGGCCCGTGAGCCATGGCCGCTGAGCCTGTGCTCCACAGCAAGGAAGCCACCGCAATGAGAAGCCCACGCACCGCAACGAAGAGTAGCCCCCCACTAGCTGCAACTAGAGAAAGCCCGCGTGCAGCAACAGAGACCCAACACAGCCAAGAATAAAATTAATTAAAAATAAATTTAAAAATATTCCTTGATTTTGCATATGTTAATTTTTTAAATTATGTTTTAAAAATTACAGGTTTTCATGGTCAAAATGAATGATACCTGATAGTCTTGTGATTGCTTCTCAGTGAACCAGATCGTACTGATCAGTGGAACTTTCTGAAATGATGGAAATGTTCTCTATGTCTTGTGTCCAGTATGGTGACTAGTAGCGCCATGTAGCTACTGAACACTTGAAATAGAGGAACTAAACTTTTAATTTCGTTTAAATAAATCCTGTGGCCATTTGGTGGCAACAATGGCAACTGGTGAGAGATTCCCAAAAGGATGAAGAATCTCAGGGAGCAAGAATGGGGGCTATGGGATCCAGCTGCCCCTCCCTATATGGAATCTTCTAAGGCCTCCATTGAAGGATTTGAAATTGATTGATTGATTTTTGTGAAGGGAGACATTATTTCCCTTCAAATGACGGTGATGGTGATGAGTACAGTTGTAGTGATGACAATGAGTGGTCATGTGGTACGGTGACAGGTGACAGTGGTGGTGATGGTGAGTACAGTGTCAGTGATGGAGATGGTGGTAGTGGTACTGACAGTGGAATGGCAGTTGTGCTGGTAGTGGTAGTGATGATGTTAGTGGTGGTGATGGTTTTGCTGATGCTGAGAATGGCGATGGTGACAGTGGTGGTGATGGTGAGTGCAGCATTGATGATGGAGATGGTGGTGGTGGCACTGACACTGGGGCAGTGGTGGTAAGTGGTGAGGTGTGATGATGGTGGTGAGAGGCAGAGCGGATGATAGAAGGGGAGTGGTAGTTCAGTGGTGCTGAGAGCAGTGTTGGTGGTGAAGTGAGCCCAGTGGTGATAGTGGTGGTGAGGGCAATGATGGCAGAGTCTTGGAGAAGTTCCTGATGGTAGTGCTGGGTGCTATGGAAATACGAAGGTGAAAATGGTGTAAGTGATGATAAAGAATGTAATATAGGATTAAATGGGTACAAAGGGAGAGAGAGGTTGTCTTAGGGATGGGAAACAATGTGAATAAAGGAAGCAGCATGAGTCTAGTGCCTAGAACAGCGAGGAGACCCATTGGCCACAGGGGGTAGTGGAAGAGCAAATCAGTGGTGGTGGGTGCTGGGAAGAGTCTTGAAGGCGGTGGGAGGAATCTGGACTCCAGGAGGGCAGCATGGACAGATTCTCTGAATCCTGAGAGGCAGATGGGCTGAAGGTGAGTAGCCTGCAGGACAGAATAGGCCTGCAGAGGAGAGTGTGAAGAGCTGGGCTATTGGCCCCACTGCTGGCCTCAAAGGGGAGCAGCAGGTGGACTGGGCCCTCTCGAGTGCAAGCAAGCCTCTGAGGTCCACTGGCAGAGTGGAGGGAGGCGGTGTGAAGGGGAGCAGCACCTGATGTAACCTTAGAACCCATGGACCCCCGACCCCCTCCAGTCCTGTGTCAGTCCCAACCGGCAATCCCACTCTCACCTCGAGAGAGAGAAGGGTCTAAAACAGTGGTCCAGAACTCGGGCTTCCTCTCTCTTCCCCAACAGCAGCTCCCTAAGTCTGCTAGATGAGCATTTACTCAGTAGCACTGCCTGGGAAGAGCCCTTTCCCACTTCTCCGGGTGTAGCATGAAGCCCACTGGGCATGTGCTCAAAGCTGCCGGATTCACTCTTCCCTGGCAAGGACATCTGAAAAACTTCAAGGAGGCGGAAGACATGTCTGAGCAGCCAGCACCCTGGACATCAGGGGTTAATCTATCCCTGAGGATGGGACTAGGTCTCCCCGCCTCCACCGTGCTGTCCTCCTCACCCCTGTACAAAAGCCACTGGAACCAAGTGGGCACTGACTTTGGGAGAGAGATTTTTTTTTCCTCTATTTTAATAATACTGGTGACCTCACAAGGTTTCCATGGTGACAAGACCAAGGAGCCAGGGGGACTTGGTAAACTAGGACAAACAAACCCACCCCCCGAATCTTCTCCCAGACTCTGGGCCTGGGGAGGGGGCTCTAGATAATCAATGTGTTTACAGAAGTAGGAAGGGTAGGGGCTGGGGCACGAAGACAGAGCCTGCAAAAGAAATCAGGCTCCTCTTTCCTGTCTGTGCCCCACCCCTTGTCCTGCCTGAAAAGCTCCCTTCCTGGAGGGCGTGGTGCTGATTGTGGTCCCTCACAGGGAGACCTGGATGGTCACAGAGCATCCACAGGAGGGCAGTTCTGATCCGAAGGGTAGGAAACAGTCAGGGGGTAACTCTAGGCACCAAGGCAAGTGAGGAGACCAAGGTAGGTGGGCAACAGAGCAGGGGCGTGGGTTTGCAAGAGGAAGGAGATTAGCATCTGGTGAGGAATCAGGGGCTTGCATGCCATGTAAAGATTGGTTTTCTAAGGATCAGCCAGGGGCCAGCGCCTGAGAACATGGACTATGGAATCCAAGTGACCATAGTTTAAATACAGGTGTAAATAATGCCTGTGCCCCATGGTTGTGGATTTCATGGGTCATATGGGTAAAGCACATAGTAGGTGCTCGAAAAGTGTTTGTTTCCTCCTTCACGCCCTTCCCACCTCCATACCACTGGGCCACCACAGCTTGCGGAAGGGATTCGAAACACCACATTGCCCTTCGTTAGTTTCCTGCTTTCAGGCACCAAATAATTTGATCCTCACATAATTAGTAACTAAAATGCCACTATACATTGTCCCAGTGCCTAAAATTCCACCATAAGAAGCACCACTTCTTTGCACCAAATCTCCTTTTAAATAGCAACATCTCACCTGGGAGGTAATTGTCCAGTCCCTGGGCAGGGGCAGTAGTGCTGGGAGGTGGGGGCAGTGATTATTTTTTAGTGCAGGTGGAGCTTGTGAGTGAGGACGAAAGAGAAAGGGGTGGAGACAAGAGAGTTTGCTACCCTGAAATGCTGGCCAGCTATCATGTCTTTGGCTGAGGGGTTTCCCTGACAGTGAGTGACGGAAACTGGGAGATTACCCAGCATCTGAGAGAAGCCATACATGCATATCATGCCATATGCACACCATGGAAAATGGAAGAGAAATAGACAAGTTTTACCCTCTGAGGATGGGCTCTGGGAGCAAAGTAGCCAGTGCCCGTGCACCTGTAGTCCTGCTGGCTGCCTCCAGGGGAATCATGCCACCCCAAGCAAGACAGGGCCACGTTGCTAGGAGGCTGGAGCCAGAGAGCTGGGTAGTGGGCCTCTGGCATTGGGGTGGAGCTTGGACATTGGCTGGCTGTGTCTCTTTGCCACAGACAGGTCCTCTTGGGAAATCTGCTTTAATGAATTCAGAGGAGCAGTTTGTAATCAGCCCATCAAACGTTCAGAAACACTCCTTTAGCTGGGATCTCATTTGCTGGGAGTCTGTGTCCTGTGGTGGATTAAGACTCTCCATCAGGGTCTGTACTCGCCCTACGCCGTCCATATCCAGCACAGCCTGGAGCCACCAGAAGGCAGGTCCTGCCCCCAAGTGAGTCTAGGCTCACTGACCCATTGGGAACTGCTAGGTCTCATTGTCCCGGGGCTGCTGGGAACCAGGCCCAAAGGCTGGGAAGCTCCCAGCTCAAGCCATCCCTGTTGCCATCCCTGGAAGATGCTCCAGGATACCCTCCTCCTCCTTTCCCCAACCTCTCCAGCTCTACCCTGTGTTTCATCTTCCTTTCCTCCTCACCAGGTCCCTGTTGCTTGGAGCTTATTCCTGAACTTTGACTGCCCTTGGGCTGCCTCCTCACTCCATTTTCTCAAGACGTGGGGAGTCACTGAAGAACCCACCTTGGGGACTTGACTTTCTTTTACGTTTTCTAACTGGATTTTGCTAGTGTATTCATTTTGATTCTGGCCATCTTACTGACCTCTTTCATAGTCTCATTAGTTTTTTAGTTGATTCTCTTGAGTTTTCTGGATAAACAATCATATCATGAAAAAATAATGATAGCAATTTCCCCTCCTTCCCAAACGTTATGCTTTTTATTTTTAAAATACTATCACGTTGACTAGAACTTCCAGAACAATGTAAACTAATGGTGGTAATAACAGGCATTCTTGTCCCACTCTGACTTAAAGATGAATACCTCTTGCTGGTGTTTTATTGCTAAGCATGATGTTGACTGTTGGTTGCAGATGGATAGTTTTTATTATGTCAAGGAAGTGTTCTTTTATTTTTATTATACTAAGACTTTTCATCGGAGTGGATGTCCAATTTTATCAAATGCGTTTTTGGTGTCTGTTAAGATCGTCACATAACTTGTCCCCTTCTGGTAACTGACATAATTAATTACACGGACTGATTTTCTGATTTTACCCCATTGCATTTCTAACGTAGCCATCGGTAGAACGGGGAGGAGATCCATTGCCAGCAAGAAATCTGGTTGAATAGCAGATCTGTATTGTGCCCTGAGTCCCATGGCCGTGAGCGTGCTCACGCTTTGGCCCCCCATACCCCCTAGTCCAGGATGCACATTAATCTAGGCCGGCCCACTGTGATGCCTAGGGGCTTGAGCTGGGGCTCTGGAGGGCTGGATAGGGTGTCAGCGGGTCCCCGAGTGATCTTCTAAAGGTCAGTCGGATCAGATGACTCCCCTCAGTGTCTCCTCATTGTCTTCAGCTGAAAACCCAAGCTTCCAGGTGCATTGCTGAGGCCTCTTACAATCGGCCTCTATCCAACCACCCCCCTCCCCCGCTTATAACTCCATCTTCTCCCCTCTAAGCACACAGAAATCCTGGCAGGTGGCAAACCCATGTCTCCTTCTGGGCCTCTGGGACTTCTCACACGCTGCTCCCTTGCCTGAAATGCTCTTCCCACTTTCTTTCCTCAGGCAGGACTCATCGGTTCCTCCAGGGAGCCTTCCTGCCCGGCAGGCTGGGTTAGGAGCCCCTCCCCCCATGCCAGTCCCAGCCGTGCGCACTGTCTCTTTGGTACTCACCAGGTGGAAGGTAGTTTCTCTGTGCACTGCAAACTTCAGGAGCTCCAGGAGGCCAAGGAGCAACCTGCTCCACCCGGGGTCCCATCTCCCAGCCCAGAGCCTGCCCACAACTGTTGCTCTATCAGCCCTGGAGCGAGCACACCTGTGAACACACTCGTGTGTTCACACTCACGAACGCACACCCCTTGAGCCCCCACCCCACCTGTGACCCCTGGGGTTCACTGTCCCGGCTCCCACAGCAGTGTGTTGAGAGGCCCCGAATGTTGAGAGGCAGTCAACCTTGTTTCCTCATAAACAACAACCTAGTGCAGTGTCAGGGCCCCAGGGGAGAGTGGTCTCCCCCCAACCCCCCACCAAAGCTGCTGCCATTGGAGATGCAGGAGGGGGAAGCCAAGTGGGCTCAGGAGGGACCAGATGACTGGGGGTAGATGGCGGGGGGCGGGCAGGAGGGCCTCTGATGGGCCATGTTCCCCTGGGTTTCCTCGCAGCCTAGATGCCGGTGCCTGATCTGGGCCTCTGCAGAAGCGCTACCTCTGCCTCTCCACTGGGCCTCAGGCTCCTCCTCCCACGGTCTCCTCAGCCCATTCTCCAGAGGATCCATTTTCAACCCTCTGCCTTCCCCCAGCCACCAGGTGGCCGGCTAGAGTTCTAGCCTCTTGGGACAAGCTGACATCAAATGGAGGGCTGCTTGGCTGCTAAGCCCTGGGTAGGGTGGGGCAGCCCAGACCTGCCCCCTCTCTTTTGCACCCAACTTCCCCCAATACCCTTCCCCAGCAATCCTGAGTTACACAACATATTCCTGGACAAGAATCTAATGAGAGGTCAGGTGACATGGACGTCAGGTCGGGTTGTGGTGGCAGGCAGACCTGCGCTCCGATTCCATCTCCACTCCTCGCTAGCTGTATGATCTTGGGCATATTACTGAGCCTCAGTTTCTTCATCTGAGGAGCAGAGTGCCTACCTGTAGGGCTGTGGTGTGGATTAAATGAAATGACTGGCTGATTGGAAAGCACTCAGCACAGTTTCTGACACATAGTAGGACCTCCATTAATGTTAGCTGATATTATACATTACAGGTCAGAGCAGGCTGGCCCGTAGCTGTGACCTCACAAGATGTGACCTCACTCACATGTGGGTGGAGAAAGGAGTCAGAGCCCACGGAAGAGTAAGATGTCAAGTTGCTGAATCCCCCTCCTCAGCCTGGGCTTGCGTCTTTTGAGGAGCTCTCTGCAAGGAGTAATAATTTCAATCGCGAAGACCCTGATGCCTGCAGTCGGGTCTCAGCCTCTGCCCTATGAACATCCTGGCAGGCTCTTATTTATTTATTATTAATAAATTTATTTATTTATTTATTTATTTTTGGCGGCATTGGGTCTTTGCTGCTGTGCGTGAGCTTTCTCTAGTTGCGGCGAGCGGGGGCTACTCTTCGTTGTGGTGCGTGGGCCTCTCGTTGTGGTGGCCTTGCAAACCATGGGCTCTAGGCGTGCAGGCTTCAGTAGATGTGGCACGTGGGCTCAGTAGTTGTGGCTCATGGGCTCTAGAGCGCAGGCTCAGTAGTTGTGGTGCATGGGCTTAGTTCCTCCACAGCATGTGGGATCTTCCCGGACCAGGGCTCAAACCCGTGTCCTCTGCATTGGCAGGCGGATTCTTAACCCTGAGCCACCAGGGAAGCCCCGAGGCTCTTATTTATTTAACAAAACTTTATATTGTGCTGAGTGCCTGGCAGAATTACAAGCCCTTTATGTCTATTAATTTTATATATCTGATAACAATATTATTATTAACTTGAATCTTCCACCCAACATGAGGTAGCTACTATCATGATCCCCATTTTACAGATGAGAGAGCTAACAGTTCACGACTTGCCTAAGGTCACCAGCTAGCAAGCAGGAAGGTCACTTTCTGCCAGCAGGGACATCGTGGACAAGGTGACTCCAGGGTCCATGGTGGGATCACAGAGGGTACCTGGAATGTCTTCCCCTCGTATTCAAAGCTGGGGCAGCAGAGGCATTCCTGGGG
>NW_006771376.1:488011-494897 GCF_000442215.2 Lipotes vexillifer
TTGGCCGCCTGTGACTGTGCACAGTAGGGGCATCAACATCATCCTACAAATGCCTGTCACTGGATGCCGCATCTCAGGCCACAGCAGGTATTTCCCTGGAGAGAGGACAGTAGAAACTTGGAACAGGAGAGCTCTTTATTATTCAGAATAACCACACTATTTAATATACTATTAATAATAGCTGGGTTTTTTTTTTTTTGCGGTACGTGGGCCTCTCACTGTTGTGGCCTCTCCCGTTGCGGAGCACAGGCTCCGGACGCGCAGGCTCAGCGGCCACAGCTCACGGGCCCAGCCGCTCCCCGGCACGGGGGATCTTCCCGGACCAGGGCACGAACCCGTGTTCCCTACATCGGCAGGCGGACTCTCAACCACTGCGCCACCAGGGAAGCCCAATAATAGCTCTTGAGTCAACCTTCTCTTGAAGAGAAGTGAGAACTGAAAGGATGGCCCTCTCTTTCCTCCCCTCCTCCTTCTCTCCCTTAGAGTACTGTGGATGCAGTCACGAATGATTGAGCGGTTTGGGGGGTTGCAGTGGGAGAAATCGGGGCCCAGCTCACATAATGAACCCAGTTACTCCTCCTCCCTGCGAAGACTTGCTCTGCTGTTCCTCTGTGGGCCCCTGGAGGCCCCCCACACCCCTTGCTGTCAGACCCCTGGAGGGAGAGTATGGCTTCCGTCCTCCTAGGCTGAACCAGAGGGTAGAGGCCAGGGGGCTGTACTCCAGCTGGAGCAAAAGCAAGCTGGGTTCAGCAATCCTTGCCCTCATTGTCCTGAGGACAGAAATGAGTGTATGGGGGCTGTAGACTGGGACCCCCTTGGGGCACCATCCTCTTTCCTCTTTGTCTAGTGGGGGGCACAGTGTAAGAAGGAGCGCCTCCAGAGAGGAACAGAGCGAGGGAGGAAACCTGAACCCTTGCCAGGGGATTGTTTGACTTGGAGTTCAGAAGACTCCAGGGACCTGAGAACTGCCTTCAAAGAACTGGAGGGAATTGGTTTCTCATCCACAAGTCTTCAGCAAGGCCCTTCTCTGCCAGGTGCTGGGGACATGTGGCCCAGTCTCTATGGAGCTGCCAGGGTGGCAGAGGTGATGGATGGGAACATAACTTATGCCACTATAAGGCAGTGTTTCAGGGACAGAACCACCAGGTGTGGATAGAAGTTGTAGGAGGCAAGGACTTGATTTGCCTGAATCAAAGCTAGATGGGTTTCCTGGTTCCCAGAGGTGATGGTGCAAAGACTTGCCTCCAGAGTTGAGCTTGGCCCTTGAGTGTTTATTCAAGATGGCACCCAGGCTCCTGGGCACCCATCATCCTTGACTGTGCTTCCCATATTTGGGGCCCTGTGTGATCTCAGTGTGTGTCAGGTGGCCCACTGGGGCTGACCTCCCAGGAGGCAGAGGTCTTTTTCTCCCTTTCTTCTAACTGCCCGACTGCCCAGAGCTGGAGGACCATGGCTGTCCCCACAGCTGTGGGATGAAGGTCTCGGGGCTACACAGCAGCATCCTGTCCCCTGTCCCCATCCCCAGGGAGATAACCACCAGCCTCCTCTCCTGTTCACCCCTCCACCTGGGTTGAGTCCTAGACTTCGTTAGGTGATTGAAGAGTGCTTTATGACAAACACTGCTGTGGGGTGGTTTCAGACCAGTTGATGTGATACCTGAGCTTTCTTAATCTGCTAGAGCTGGGTTCCACGTACCTGCACACACACGTACTCCTAAACACACACACTCACACGCATGCTGGCTCCCACGGTGAGGGCCCCACTCTTTATTCAAGGAGCGGTCTCGGGTGTCTGAATGGATGCTTGAAGACTCTGTCTTTGCAATTAACACGCTGCTGCAGTATTATTAGCCTCTGATAGGCAGGTCTGCCTTTGCCAGAGACTATAAATATGCGGGGCCAATGACTCAGCAAATCTGTTGCTATTTTTCTTGCAGGTCCGTGTGGATCTGTGTCTGTGTACACCATGGCCCCATCTCCCAGCAGCTCCCATGGCTTGTATCCATGGAAACGCAGTCGTCCCCAACTACAGGACTCTGGCTGATAAACACTGGGAGTCTCCCCAGCCCCCTACCCACCTTGGAGGGAGGACAGGGACCACAAGGACTCCCACCGAGCCGGAGGGTGGCATTGATGGAGGAGGTGCCACTTTCTCAGTGGCTTCAAAAGGCAAGGCAAGGCCGAGCCTCCAAACACTTGCCCTGCTGGTCTGTGGTCAAGGCCTTGTCACCTGTTCAGGGCAAGTGGCCTGGTGGGGGGACCCTTACCGAGGCCTGGGCCCTTATGGGAGTGAAGTTGGCAGGGCGGCTCCTGAGAGCTGTGGGCAGTGTGGCAGGGGGGGCAGGGAGCAGCTGCTGCCCTTGGCAGGGGGGAGCACCAGTATATGGGACCTGGGGCCTGGGGAAGTGGGGAAGGGGTAGCGGTGCTGAGAGCAGGGAAGATCAAATCTGGTGTAAGACCTGGGGGCCTTGTCTCCTGACCTTGACTCTGTCAAAAGAAGCTGTGGGACAGAGGAAAGAGGGTGGGCTTTGGAATTCCTCCCTCCCCCTTCCCTCCCTCCTTTTCTTCTGCAAAGACTCACGTTCGCTCACTCTGTGCCAGGCCCTGTGCTGGGCGTGGGGATGCAGAGATGAATCAGAACCTGACCCTTCTCCTTGAGGGCTCACCCCCTGGGGGAGAAGACAGATATGGTCAGCGAGCTCAGGGGTCCTGAATGTCAGGATGGACCAGCGAGGCACAGAAGGATGGGCAGAGCCGCTCCCAGGGCCAGGAGACCCGTCCTTGGGGAGCTGCCAGGAGGATGAGGCAGGGTGGGGGAGGTGCCGGCAGGAGGCAGAAAGGACCTTCTGCAGAGATGGGCACCTCTGGCGGGTGGGTTGATGAGAAACTCACACACGGAACTCTGACTCTGGCTCCTATTAGTAGCGTCCCCTTAAGACAGTGACCTAAGCTCTCTGGCCTATAAAACGAGAAACTACAATACCTACCTCACTGTGCTGGATGAGAATTAAATAAAGCATCTGGCCCCAATCGAGTGAACATGGATTGTACGAACCATATACCAGAATGGTCCATGGGCCACTTACTTTCCTCCCTTTGGGGCCTGTTTCCTCATGTCCACTGAGGAGGCTGGGCCAGGTGATGTCCAGAGACCCAGCAGCTCTGACTTTCGCTGTCCTCAGTTTCCCCATTTTCCAAAAAGGGAGAAGTTTCCACCAGGTCTCAGAAGTGAAGGAATGGGTCATGGAATCATTCAAAGGACATTGACAGATATTTATTCAGCGCGGCTTGCTTCTCCCCCTGCTTAGGGAAAGCAGGGCCAGGCTGATGTCACAGCTGCCACTTCTGTGGGATTTAGGGGAGCAGGAGACCCAGGCTTCCCCTCAGAACATCCGGGGTGGCTGGAGGGACTCACTGGGACCTGCAGCCGGGGGGCAGCAAGGCTAGGTCTCAACACTCCCCACTCAGCTGCTCTCCCTGCTTCTCTGTCTTTGTCTTTGGGGAAAGAGGAGGACTCAAGGTCTGGAACCTTGAGTTCTAAGGACCGTCTGGCCCACCTCTGGCCTCCAGACCACTTAGGTCCTTGTTTTTTAAGCCCCAGGGAGGCTGGGGAGCCAAAATGCTTGAACGCCCGCTTTGTCATCCCACAGTGAAGTCATACTGACCCTGTGAGGTAACTACTATCATCATCCCCATTTCATGGAGGAGGAAACTGCGGCTGAGAGTTTAGGGACTGGCGCAAGGTCCCCCAGATGCGGGTGGCAGAGCGGGGATATCCATCCAGGTCAGCGTCACTCCAGGACTTAGGCTCTCTCCGCTGCTCTGCACCCACCCTGCCCGCAGGAACTCTGGTAAAACTCCTCAAATCCTTTGGGAACCAGAGAAGATATAAATAGCACGTGAGATTGGGAAGTGAAAATAGCAAGTTGCAGAACAATACATACAGGATGATTGCAGTTATGTGAAAAAACAGCCTCGGAATGACATGTGTAGTTATGTATAAATGTATATGAGAGTAAATGCACAGAAGTAGGCCTGGAAGGAGGTCTTTGCTGCTGTTTGAACTGCGCTCAGAAGTAGGCCTGGAAGGAGGTCTTTGCTGCTGTTTGAACTGCGCTCAAAGGAGGGGAGGGGAGGCAGAGGGGCATTGATACCTTATCATTCAGTATATTTCTGAACTTGTTCAGTTTTTAGTATTACAATGAGCGTGTATCCATGTATCACTTGTGCAATAAAAACACTGTACACAGGAGGAACGCTTCTGCCCGGCGTGACCCATCTCCCCACGCCAGGAGTGGTGGTGTGTGAAGGCTGGGGCAGGTGGTGACCTGCGGCGGTGGCCATGGTTAACAGAGGTGAGCCTGACAGCCCAGGTGAGCCAGTTCATGTGCACTTTTCAAACAGACATGGCAGCACAGGAGACTCCATCTGTGCTTTATCTGTCTTTCAACAACTCGGAAAGCAGCCCCTCTACCCGTTTTATAGACAGGGACCCTGAAGTTGAGAGTCAGCTTAGCCCAAGATCAGAGAGCTCCACTGCTGTGACTTGGTTGGTTAGCACAGCTCAGAGAATCATGAGCTTTATCTTCAGACGGGCCTGGCTTAGACTTTATACAGTCCATCCCAGATTCTCTGAGCCTCAGCTTTCCTATCTATAAAATGATACACCTACCTTGAAGAGTTTTTGTGAGGGTTGAATGAGATCCAATTTGCTAAGTGGCTGTCACCCAACAGGCTGTATTCATGGTGGTTCCCCAGCTCTCTTTTCTCTTCGTGGAAGGGGTGCTGTTCTGGTCTCAGCATGGTGCAGATAACACACGGGCCTTGGTCTGAATCCTGGTCATGTAGAAACAATCACCATACAATGAGCATATGCTGGGTGCCAGGGATCATGCCAAGGGCTATATCTACAGCTCCTTTAATCGTAACCCTGCTCCGTACCTCTGAGATCGGCACAAATTTCAGATGTGGGAACTGAGGTATCAAGGTTATGCTGGCCTCATGACGACTTGGAAAGAATTCCCTCTTTTTCTAATATTCAGAAGATTTTGTGTAATAAGGTTATTTTTCTTAAATATAAGGTAGAATTCACCAGGAAAATCATCTGGGCTTAGAGTTTTCTCTGTAAGAAGAGTTTTTGATTAAAAACTCCATGTCTTTAGGAATTTTAGAAGCATTCCTATTTTCTATTTCTTCTCATGTTAGTTTTGGTAAATTTCCTTCTCCTTAAGAAGATAGTAACAATTCCTACTGGGCAGGATTATTGGGCAGAGTGACTGAGTTACTTACCCCCTGTGTGTAGTAACTGAGCAGCATGCCCACCTAGGTCTGGAACACATTAGGTTTCCTGACATTGCACTTGGGCATCCTGATGTCTACCCCTCCCTCCATCAGAGCCTAAGAGGACCAGGATGGGAGCCAGGGCCTCCCCGTTGGGTAGGGGACCTGACATTTTTTAAAATGCCAGAGAGACTTGGGTTAGGGCAGAAAGGCCCTGAAAGGTTAGCACATGAGGCTGGAGGGGTGTCCAAGGCCTCAGACCACCCAGGGAGCCAGGGGAAGCAGAGCACTCAGGACCTCCACATCAATGGACACAGCAGCTCTGGTTTTGAAATGCTGAGTGCTCAACGGTGCTCAGGTACTCGGGTAACGCTTATAGAGGGAAAGAAAGGACATAAGGGAATGACGGTGGGGGGGGAGGGGCATGGGAGGGGTACAGAGGAAGGTTTTTGGTCCAGAGGAGGGAGTGGGGTGAGAGTTTTAGGGCCTTCCCTGTCCATTAAGCTTTCAGGGCCAGATGGTTACGACCACAGGGGATGCCCCCTACCTCTGCCTCCTCCCTGATCCCTGGCTCCCAAATCTGAGTCCTGGAGGAGATGATTAAAATTGCAGGCCCAGCAAGGAACCCCACGACCACCCCTCCAGCTTCAGATCCTGGGCAATGTGGGGGCCTGCATCATTCCACCCTCGACACTTTGCCCTTGACTCTCCTTCCTCACTGAACAGCAGGGCTGAGTGGGGGTGGGGCAGAATGCCCAGAATGAGAACCTACTTTGCTATCTTGGCTCCAGGCTTATACTCCCTCCCTACTCTGTGAAGCTATAAGAAGCTGGGCTTATTGCTGGAAGTACCCATCCCTGAGTCCAGCCTTCTGGGGACTGTCCCCAGGGATCCCCTATGCAAGGATGTTCTAGGCCCAGAGCTGCTCCATGTGGCATCAAGATCATAAGGAGAGCTCAATAAACCCTGAACAAAGGAATGAGCCAAACAACGATGGCTCCCTGGATGACTGGAACACTTACTATACGTTCTCAGCATGTAAAGGTAAAAAGACACCTGGTCTGGTGAGGGGGGCCAACATACACATGTAGCATCACATCTTTGGGTGATAAATGCAGTGCTGAATGTGGCCCAGGGTATTGTGAAGGTACAAAGGAAAATGTCTAATCCATCTAGGGGTCCAGTAAAGGTCGGCGGGGGGGCATTGGAAGAGGTAGCATGGGCTGGGTTTTGAAAGATAAATAGGAGTTATCCAGGAGGTTGGTAGAGCTGGGAGAGGGTGCAGGGAGTAGGAAATGCACGTGCAATAACCAAGGGGAGTAAGAGACCACGTGGTCGCTGATCTCAGTCTATTAGTGGAATTACTGACACTCAACACTCAGGTTTCCAGGTCAGTTCCTGCTCCAGGAGGATCCTGGACTCACAGTGCATTGGAAGCTCAGGGTCCTGACCTCCCCAGCAAACACTAAGCTCAGATGAAAGACATCCCTTTCTACCTGGGCTCAGCATTTCTAAACTGGAGGAGGGTGGTATAACAATTAAGGATGGCCGTAAGTAAAAGAAAACCTAATAGGGTCCCAACACATAAGGTCGGGGGGGGGGGGGGG